>NC_053022.1:38843033-39143033 GCF_003073215.2 Triticum urartu
GAATTCACGTTGCAAGCCAATACACAAAATATCCCAAATGGCGGGGTTATGTCCAAGAATATGCATTTTCATCTTATGCTTCCAACTAGCGAAATTAGTACCATCAAAGTAAGGACTTCTACGGTGGTAATTTCCCTCACTAGACGCCATACTCTCCTAGGTTGTGAAACCAAGGCTATGATCACCAAAAGCTATGGAAATCAAGGAAAATGGAGACCAAAGCTCTGATACCACTTGTAAGATCAAAAGTATGTCTACAGGGGGGTGATTAGACTACTTGACCAAATAAAAATCTAGCCTTTTCCCAATTTTAAGTCTTGGCAGATTTTAACAACTAAGCACAAGTCAAGTAATCAACCTACACATGCAATTCGAAGAGTATAGCAGCAGAATGTAAAACAATTGCATATGAAGGTAAATGGAGGAGTTTGAAGGAGCAAAAGCAATGTAGACACAGAGATTTTTGGAGTGGTTCCGATAGGTGGTGCTATCGTACATCCACGTTGATGGAGACTTCAGCCCACGAAAGGTAATAGTTGCGCGAGTTCACGGAGTGCTCCACCCACGAAGGGTTCACGAAGAAGCAACCTTGCCTATCCCACCATGGCCATCACCCATGAAGGACTTGCCTCACTATGGTAGATCTTCACGAAGTAGGTGATCTCCTTGCCCGTACAAACTCCTTGGTTCAACTCCACAATCTTAACGGAGGCTCCCAAGTGACACCTAACCAATCTAGGAGACACCACTCTCCAAAATGTAATAGATGGTGTGTTGATGATGAACTCCTTGCTCTTGTGCTTCAAATGATAGCGTCCCCAACACTCAACTCTCTCTCATAGGATTGGATTTGGTGGAAAGAGTGTTTGAGTGGAAAGCAACTTAGGGAAGGCTAGAGATCAAGATTTATGTGGTTGGAATGGAATATCTTGACCTCAACACAACTATAGGTGGTTCTCTCTCAGAATGTGTATGTTGGAAGTGTAGGCATGTTCTGATGGCTCTCTCCATAAATGAAGAATGGGTGGAGGGGTATATATAGCCGCCACACAAAATCTGACCGTTACACACAAATCACCAAACTCGATGGGACCGAATCATGAAACTCGGTCAGGCCAATTTAGTTCAAAATGTGAACGTTAGGATTTTCAGTGGGACCGACATGTCAACTCGGTGGGACCAATTCCATTAGGGTTAGGGAATAACGTAATCTCGATGAGACCAATTACACAAACTCGGTGGGGCCGATTTTGGTAATAGGCAAACAAAGAGTTGGTCAGGCAAACTCGGTGGGACCGATTCGCTCATCTCGGTTAGAACGAAACGTTACGAAGGGGAAACAGAGAGTTTGCATTGCGAACTCGATGGGACCGATCGCTCATCTCGGTTAGACCGAAACGTTACAAAGGGAAACAGAGAGTTTGCAATCCCATCTCGGTGAGACCGAGATCCCTATCGGTGAGACCGAAATGACTAGGGTTTGTGGCAGTGGCTATGTCAAGTGAACTCGGTGGCGCCGGGTAGGAAATTTCGGTGGCGCCGATTTTGACTTTTGGTTTGGTACATATGTGGATATGAGAAAGTAGTTGAGGGTTTTGGAGCATATCACTAAGCATTTTGAGCAAGTAACTCATTAAGCAACACCTCATCCCCTTTTAATAGTATTGGCTTTTCCTATGGACTCAATGTGATCTTGGACCACTGAAAGTAAATGTAGAGTCTTGAGCTTGAGCCAACATGTGTTCTTAGTATTTTGAGGGGTCCACTTTCTGATCCATGCCATGCTAAACATTGAGCTTTCCTGAAATATTTATCTTGAAATAGCATTAGCTCAATGGGCTATATGTTGTTTGGAATTACCAAAACCACCCAGGGATAGTTGCACTTTCAGATACCACACACCCTCTCTTTCATCATTTACCTGTGTGCCACATCATCTAAAAAGTCTAGTTGGCGTGCATCATACCGCTTGATACTCCCATATTACGACCAACCTTATTAGGGTGGCCATAGTGGGGGTATCATAGCCGGTATCATGCACCCGAGAATAGAAAATATGATGATGTGTGTCGGGTGGTAGGTGCGACATATGCCAATGGGTGGCTTATCATTGTGGGAGCCAATAAGACGTCGCTGGTGCCTGGAAGAGGGATGAGGCGAAGACATGCACGCCGGCGAATCTTACCTAGCTTCGGGGCTCTCTGTGGAGATAACACCCCTACTGCTGCTCTGCGGGGTCTCCGCATGATCACTAGATGAACAAGTAGCTACACGATGCTGCTTGAGCTGTTTGGCGAGAGGAGGAAGAAGGGCACTGCTTGCTCTCTTCTCCTCCCTATGAGGTGTCTAAAACTAGCAGGGATCAACCCCTTGCATGGTGTCCCGTGGGGTTTATATAGGCCTACCCCCCGGGGGTACAATGGTAATCCGGCTGGGCGTGGGGCCCAGCCGTCTGTTTCTACACTCGCCGGCTTCTGCGCCGGCTGCTGGGGCCCGCCGGCTGCCGGCTCCTTGGTCGACAGGCAGGCCCCACTGTCCAGGGCCTTGTCGGCGACTGGTTACTGTTGCTCAATCCTGGTGACAAGGGCTTTGCCGAGGTGGGCGTGGCTACAGTGCCGCCGTCCGGCGGGTGATCACTGTAGCCTCACCGCGTCTTGTCTCCTTAATGGGGCGTCTCCTTCGAGGGAGGTGGCAAGCCGGCTGTGGGGAGCCGGCTCCGTCTTGGGCCGACTGGGGGAGGCCTGTCCGCCTTCGGGTGTCTCTCTGCCCGAAGGGGCCCACCGCCCATGGGCCGCGCTGGCAGCCCGTCGTGGATGACATCAGGGTCAGCATGGCAACAGTGCTGCGCCGAACGGGTCATGGCCACCTGTTCGGCGCACTGTGCCAGGCGTGCTTCGGGATTCGGGGGTGGCAGGCTTTACTATAGCCACGCCTTGTCACATCGCCGTTATGTGGATGCAGACTTCGAGGGTACGATCTTGACCGCTTTGTGGGAGCCGGCTTCTTGGAGTCGGCCTTCTCGCGGCTGGCTTCTCGGAGCCAGCCCTCCCGCGGATTTCTTCATGAGGGCTAAAGTCGGGTTGCCTGCCGATAGCCGGCCTGGGAGAGAGCCGGCAAGGGGAAGGCGGCCCCATGTATTGGATTCTTGAGGGCCGGATTGACTCGTAATTTTTCCAGAAGGGCCAGGGGGAGCCGGCTAGGCTACCCATGGTTATTTACTCCGACAGTAGTCCCCGAAGCTGATCGAGCTTCGAGGCTGACAAAAGGACGGAAAGCTCGGTCAGCTTCCTATCCTGAGGGGCCGGCTATGCTTGTCCGCGTCGTCTTCAGGAAGCCCCGTTTCTCGTTGGCGGGAACGCGGGTCGGCCTGCGAGCTAACCGCATGCCATCCCGCGGGCCACGTGGCAAGGAGATCCTGCCAGTGCACGCGCGCGACGGGACGCCACCGCAGGCCCGGGCCCGCCACTCCTAGGCCTCAGCCCGAGCGTGGATCTTCTGCGGCCCACGCGGACCGCTTGCCTTCCCGCGGCGGTTTTATTACGCCATCATGGCGCAATAATCGCGGGACGTGGGGGAGTGGGCGCAGTTGATCCCCACGTCCCCCCACGTCACGCCTCCTCGGCTCCGCCGCGCGGGTCTATAAGTAGGGGGAGGAGGGGGAGCAGCAGAGGCTCGCACGCTCTCCCTCGCTCCGCCCCTTCTCGCCTTCCTTCTTCTTCCCTTCGCCGCCGTAGCAACCCATTGCCGCGCCGTTCCGCCGTCGGACCTCTCGGTTCCTTTTGTCCCGCCGTAGCGGGGTCGTGCGCGTCTCCGCCATCGCTTCGTCTTGCTCCCCGCCGCATCGCTCCCATGGCACTGTCAAGCTCGTGGGATGGCTCCAACGTCCACGAGGACCACGTCGAGTTCCTCCGCCGGGCGCGGTGCCTGCCGGGCGAGAACTTCGTGCGGGTTCGTCAAGCGCCGGCGAGGGAGATTTCGCCGGTACCGGAGGAGGGCGAGTGGGTGATCTCCCGCTCGCACTGCCTCCGCGGCTTCGGCCTCCCGGCGAGCGGATTCCTTCGAGCCTTCCTTGAATTCTACCACCTCCAGCCGCATCACCTCACGCCCAACGCGGTGATGCTGCTGTCGGCTTTTGTCACCCTGTGCGAGGGCTTTCTTGGGGTTCTCCCAATGCTCGAGCTCTGGGAGGAATTCTTCCAGAGCAAGCTCGGCACCGTCTTCGTGGGCGTGCCCGCCCCCTGCGGAGCCTTCATTGCCATGAGGCGGGCGAGTGAGAACAATCCGTTCCCGCCCATCCCGCTGATCCAGTCGGTGAAGCTCTGGCAGAAGTCCTACTTTTACGTGAAGAACGTCGCCCAGCAAGGCGACTACGTCAACCTGTCGGCTTACGTAGCCGGCCCGCCGGCTAGGAGGCAACCTTCATGGAGCTACCGGGCCAGGTCGTTGTCCCAGGCCGGGAACGCAGCCGTCTCCCGGCTTCGGATGATGATCCAGTCAGAGGGCCTGAACGGAGCCGACTTGGTCGCCGCCTTCGTGGAGCGCCGGGTACTTCCGCTCCAAGGCCGGCCTCACATGATTTGCTAGATGAGCGGCCGCTTCGACCCGTGCCGGCCGAGCACCAGGGAGATGCCCCATGCAGAGGTGTCTTACATGGTGAACTACATCTCCAACTGCAAGCTCGCCGAGGATTGGCGATACGGCAAGGAGCCGTATTCCCGCGCCAACCCTCCGCCTGCCGTAAGTTTTTTCTTCTTTTCTTCCTTTTTGTAGCCAGCCTCATGATAGCCGACCTCTGATCAGTTGGTTTGCCTTTAGCAGAACCCTCTTCTTCCGCCGACGGCCGGGGCCGCAGGGGTAGAGCGCCGACTCCTCCCCGACCGCACGGTGGACGACGCCGACGATCCGGACCTGGGAGCGGCCGCCATGGAAGACGCCATCATGGGGGAAGGTGACGAGGCTAGAGGCGCGGGGCTCGGGGCCGGCTTCGAAGATTGGCCGGGCGACGACGAGGTTGAAGCCGCCCCGCACCGCCAGCCGGCGCTTGATTATCAAGGCACGGGCCCGTCTGCCGCGCCGGCTGCCCGTGGCGGCGCGCAGAAGCGCCGGGCCGCGTCGACCTTCTTCGGCAGCCGGCCAAAGAAATCCAAGGCTTCTATGGCGGCGACCAAGCGGGATGAGGCGGCCGTGAAGGCGGCCCGCTTTCGCAAAGCGGTGAAACAGCCTTAGGCGATCTCGGCGCAAGTCGTCGAATGTCTTGCATATATTTTTTTGTTGTCTTTTTCGACCGAAGCTCTTCTAAACCTTTCTTTATTCGCCGGACAAGGCACCACTTTGCCTTGAGCGGAGTCCTGGCGGCTTCGTAGTCGGGCCGACTGGAGGGTCTTCAGGCTCCCGTCGTGTGGATCCCCGCGCCGACCTTATGGAGGCCACGGAGCGGAACGCACGGGAGGCGCGAGAGGCGGTGGAACGAAGGATCGCCCAGGCGACGAAGGAGCAGGCCGACGCGGCGGCCAAGGCCCGGGCGGAGGCGGCAACCGCGGATACGGAGGTAGAGGCCTCGCACAACCAGCCTCCGCTGCTCGTCGTTCCCCTCCGCGCCGTGGCCCCCGACATTCCCGTGCCCCCGTCAGAGGAGGTCGACCAAGGCCCGCCGGTGATGGAGAGGAGGGAGGACCACGTGATCTTCGTGGAGGGGGCGGCGCAGACGGCGCCGACTGGAGCGGGCCAAAGCGGCCAATCAGCTGCGGTGCCAGAGCAGCCGTCCGGGGGCGAGCCGGAGGCAGGGGGCCGGCCTCGAGGTGCAGCCAGCATTGCGCCAGCGCGCAGGGGGTGGCGCCTCCATGCCGGAACCGCACCGAGCTGCGGGCTCTAGCCAGACGGCGGCGGCCCTGGAGGCGGCCAGCGCCAGCACGTCCGAGTGGACTCCCAGCGGGGGGACGGGCGAGCTGAATGCGGCGGCCCAGGAGGTCCGGAACCGGCTTCAAGCTCAGGCCGCCTCGCTGTAGCGATACACCCAAGAGTTCCTCGCGACGCGGGCCATCATCCGGGTGAGTCTTCTGGCCTTGGTTATTTTGCTCTTTTGATTTCTTCCGTGGAGGCGCGTCAGCGCACCCACTGGGTGTAGTCCCCGTGTTCCGAGTCGGCTGCTGCGCAGGCGGCTTGGAACTTACTAGGTCCTGACAACTTAACTTATCCTCGCCTCCTGTATAATCTTCCAGGAGTATCATAACCTTTGCACAGCCGCCTTCAACTCCCAAGCTCAGGAGCTGGGCCAGAGAACCGAGGACGTGACCAGCAGCCGGAGTGCGTGCTTTGTCTCATTCATCTCCTGTGGGGGCGCGTCAGCGCACCCACTGGGTGTAGTCCCCGAGATTCGGGCCGACTGCTGAGCAGCCGGGTCGGATCTTCCTTGACGACTTATTCCTTATTAATTTTTCCTTTGTCTTCATGCTTGCAGGAGCCAATGCCGACTTGAGGGGGCAGCTCAGCGGGGCCCAGGCCACCCTTCGCGCCAAGGAAGCCGAGTTCAACGCCTTGGTCCTGGAGCGTGACCGCCTGGCCAAGAAGTTGGCCGACCAGGAGGAGAGCCACAAGGCGGCCCTGAAGAAGGCGCAGGACAGCGAGGACGCCCTGAAGGCCGAGTTCGAGACCGAAGCGGCGGGCTGGGCTGAAGCGAAGAAGGCACTGAGCGAGGGCTTCAGTCGTATCGAGGATCTGATCGATGGTAAGCCGCCTTCTTCACTCCTTGCCTGCCCCTTGATCCCTGATTTGTGTTCTGACTTATGCTACTTCTTGTTCTTTGTGCAGACTACTTTCCCGGCTACTCCGTCTTCGCCACCCAAACCATCGAGGCCCATCGCGAGGCGCGCCGGTAGGCGGGGGATGAAATCGCGCCGGACGCGAGCCGGACGCTTGAGGAGCAGCTCTTGGCGGTCCAAGCCCGGCTGCAGCCGGCTCACCGTATGCTTCGCCGCCTCCAGCACGCCGGGGCGTAGGTGTTGGCCGCCCTCTGGCCAAGCGAGACGATTCCCCGCACCCCGAGTCGGACTGCCGACTGGCTGGAGGTTGCGGTTGGCCGCTTCGAGGCCTGGAAGGCATCGGCAGCCCGGCTTGAAGCTGGGCGGGCGCTGGAGTTCGTCCGAGCCTGGTATCCGGGGCTGAACCTGGACCAGCTGCGCACCTGGCGGCTGGAGGCCGACGAAGAGATGGAGGAGGTGCGTCCGGCTATCGCTCAGCACGCTTCGATGATCGCCGAGTGTACTGACATCAGCGTCTTCGCTCCTGAAATTAATGACGACGGCGTTGCCCAGCCGGAGGAGTGGTTTGGGCTGGACCCGGCAGCGGGTGAAGACTCGGCAGAGGAGATCGCCTCCAGCGATGAAGGCGAAGACGACGAAGGAGAGGAAGGCGAAGATGTTGAGCCGACCGGGGAAGCGGCCAGCCAGCCTCAGCCTGATCGTGCCTCTAGCAACGAGGCGCGTGCTAGCGCGCCCTCTGCGGGAGGCGGTGATCATCCCGAGGTTCGCCAGCCGCCCACTCCTCCAGCCGGCACTGCCGTCTCCACCAACCTGCCCGACTCGCCAGTCGCTCCCTTGGCTTAATCTGCCATCCTTGTTTTTTCCTGCTTGTTGCCTTTTGAACAATTTTATTAAACTTGCGCAGTTCCACCCACTGGGGGTGTATTCGAACTATGTTGAATGCTGGCCTTTTGAAGGTATTTTATGTAAATATTATTGTGTGCGTGTTTGGTTTCCATTCGTGTATGGTTTTTATCCTTAGGCTGTTTCCTTTGCTGCCTTCCCCTTTTGGGAAGGCAAGTACTCGAGCTTTCTTAGATTGAAGCGAGGTGAATGGAAGCCAGCCGGCCGGCTACTCTGGTAGTCGGTCGGTGGTGGGAGAAAAACCGGCTTTTGTTATATTAGTCCGTTAGTCCCTAGCCGTTTTTCGTGTGGGCGTCCTTTCCTGCCTTTAACTCTTGCCAGCCGGATAGCCGGTTCTTCGATCTGCGACTTTTGGCAAGAGAAGGCTTGGGAGCCGGCACACTACTTGTCTGACTGCGGGTAGGACTTCTAATATAACTCCAGGCGGCCAGTCCCCGGGCCGACTAGTCGAACCCGGTGCCGGACGGAAAAAGTGAATGTAATGACAAGGTCATAAGCATGATACTCTTCATCCATTGATAAAAGATTGCAGTCCCCGAGCTCTCCTCGGGGGGCCTATTGTCTCGTACTTAGTACAAAAGTTAGCGTGATACATACTGCATTTCAACTGTAAAATCTTCGGAGGAGGTTGGCGTTCCATGGTCGTTCCGACTCCTTGCCGGAGTCGTCTCTCTTTCGTGCCTTCGGCTTCTGCGCGTCGATCAGGTAGTAGGAGTCGTTGCCTAAAGCTCTGCTGATGACGAAGGGGCCCTCCCAAGGGGCCGACAGCTTGTGCTGGCCGGCTGTTCGCTGGATCAGCCGGAGCACAACATCGCCCTCTTGGAAGGATCTTGGCTTGACCTTCCGGCTGTGGTAGCGGCGCAGGCCCTGCTGATAGATGGCGGACCGGCTGAGGGCTAACAGCCGACCTTCTTCCAGCAGGTCGACGCCGTCTTCCCGTGCTTCCTTGGCCTCCGCTTCTGTGTACATGCTTACCCGAGGCGAGTCGAACTCGATGTCAGTTGGGATGACCACCTCGGCACCATACACGAGGAAGAAAGGAGTGAAGCCGGTTGACTTGTTTGGGGTAGTGCACAGACTCCAGAGGACGGCCGGCAGCTCATCGAGCCAACAGCCGGCTGAACGCTCCAGTGGTACGACCAGTCGGGGCTTGATGCCGGAAAGGATGAGGCCGTTGGCTCACTCGACCTGGCCGTTTGACTGCGGGTGGGCAATGGACACTAAGTCCAAGCAGATGCCTTGCGTCGCGCAGAAACGTGCCAAGGCTCCCTTGGCGAAATTCGTGCCATTGTCGGTGATGATGCTATGTGGCACGCCGTACCGAGTTGTTATATCTGCGATAAATGTCACGGCAGTCGGCCCATTCAGCTTCTTGATCGGCTTTGCCTCAATCCATTTGGTGAATTTGTCCACGGCGATAAGCAGATGTGTCATGCCGCTGCGCGCCGTCTTGAATGGGCCCACCATGTCCAGTCCCCAAACGGCGAAGGGCCAAGTGAGGGGAATGGTCTTGAGTGCTGAAGCCGGCATGTGTTGCTTGGAGCTGAAGAGTTGGCATCCTTTGCAATGTTTAACTAACCCCTTGGTGTCATCCAAAGCAGTCGGCCAAAAGAAACCATGGAGGAAGGCTTTGGCGACGAGTGATCTTGAGGCCGCATGGTGGCCGCATTCTCCTTGGTGGATGTCTCTGATGATTGCAATGCCCTTCTCTTGCTCGACGCATCGCTGGAGGACTCTAGTGACACTGCGCTTGACGAGCTCTCTGTTGACGATTGTGTATGCCCCGGCTTGGCGTTGGACTTGTCTTGCCTCTGTTTCATCAGCCGGCAGATCTTGGTTTATTAGGAAGTTGAGGATGGACTGAGCCCATGATGGAGCTGCGACTTCTTCTATTGCCAATGCAGCTACTGCGACCAGGGCGGGTGGGCTGGGTGGTGAAATGCTGGAGTTGGCCGCCGCTTGTTGTGTTGGTGCGGTCTCCGGGCCGAGTACTGCAGTCCCCGAGCCGGGTGTGGCAGTCCCCGGGTCGGGCATAACTACGGAAGTCCCTGAGCCGCCTGCTGATGTCCCCTGGCCGACTATTGAAGTCCACGGGTCACCTTCTTGGTTCTTTGAGCCGGGCCCAACTGTATCGGGGTCAGGCGGTACGAAGATGGAATCGGACTCTGGAGACGGCTTGAGGAGGCGTTGTAGAGAGACACCGGTTGGTATTGCTTGCCGAGTGGAGCCTATTCGAGCCAGGGCATCGGCTGGCTCGTTGTCGGCTCGTGGTACGTGGAGGAACTCGCATCCTTCAAAATACCCACAGATCTGCTGAACAAGGAAGCGGTAGCTTGCCATATTTGCGTCCTTGGCATCCCAGTCGCCGGATGATTGCTGGACCACCAAGTCCGAGTTGCCATAACATAGGATCCGGCGAATGCCGAGTTCTTTGGCAAGCCAGAGCCCGTGTATGAGCGCCTCGTACTCGGCCACGTTGTTGGAGGCGGCAAAGTGAATTTGCAGCGTGTATCTGAGCTTGTCGCCTTTGAGAGAGGTGAGGATGACGCTGGCTCCCAAGCCGGTGTGCATCTTGGACCCATCGAAGTGCATGCGCCAATCAGTGGAGTCGGGAGCTGGCGGCAGGTACTGGGTCTCGGCCCAGTCGACGAGGAAGTCGGCCAATGCTTGGGACTTGATGGCGGTGCGAGGCTGGTAGAAGATCGTGTAAGGGGCCAGCTCGATGGCCCATTTCGCCACCCGGCCGGATGCGTCCCGGCTGCCTATGATCTCGGCCAGCGGGGCGGTGCATACGACCGTGATGGGATGCTCTTGGAAGTAGGGCTTCAGCTTCTTGGTGGCGAAGTACACGCCATAGCACATCTTCTGGCAGTGCGGGTAGTTCTGCTTCGAGGTAGACAACACCTCGCTCAAATAGTACACCGGCCTCTGGACCGGCTGGGCTCGGTCCTCTTCTGGGTGTTGGACTACGATGACGGTGCTGACCACCCGACTAGTTGCGGCAATGTAGAGGAGCATGGGCTGTTTCTCAGTCGGCGCCGCCAGGACAGGCGGCGTGGGCAGCATCTTCTTCAGCTCGTGAAAAGCTTGGTCGGTTTGGTCATTCCACTCGAAGTGAGTGGTCTTCTTCATGAGGCGGTAGAGGGGGAGAGCTTTCTCTCCGAGCCGGCTGATGAAGCGGTTTAGGGAGGCCAAGCATCCGGTGAACTTCTGGACGTCTCGAAGTTTGGTGGGAATCGCCATTCTCTCAATGGCCTTGATCTTTACTGGGTTGCATTCGATGCCGCGTTCGGAGACCATGAAGCCTAGGAGCTGGCCGGCTGGCACTCCGAACACGCATTTCTCGAGGTTGAGCTTGATTTGGAACCGGCGTAGGTTCTCAAATGTTTCCTTGAGGTCTTCCAGCAAGGTGCCGCGCTTCTCCGTCTTCACCACAATGTCGTCTACGTAGACGTGGGCGTTTCTGCCGAGCTGCTTGAGGAGGCACTTCTGCATGCAACGCTGAAAAGTGGCACCGGCATTTCTCAAGCCGAATGTCATAGTCAGGTAGCAAAAGGCTCCGAATGGCGTGATGAAGGCGGTCTTCAGGTGGTCTGCCGGATCTAACTTTATCTGGTGGTATCCTGAGTAAGCATCCAAGAAACTCAACAGCTCGCATCTGGCCGTGGAGTCTATCACTTGATCAATCCTTGGTAGGGCAAAGGGATCTTTGGGGCAGGCCTTGTTGAGGCTCGTGTAGTCTATGCACATGCGCCACTTGTTATTCTTCTTTAACACGAGGACCAGGTTAGCGAGCCATTCTGGAAAGAAAACTTCCATAATGAAGCCGGCCGCCAGAAGCCGGGCTATCTCTTCTCCTACAATCCTTCTCTTCTCCTCCGACAGTCGGCGGAGGGGTCGTTTGACTGGTTTTGCGTCTTCTCGGACGTGTAGTTTGTGCTCGGCGAATTCCTTCGGAACACCCGGCATGTCCTTGGGGGACCATGCAAAGATGTCCCGATTCTCACAGACGAAATCGGCGAGCTCGCCTTCCTATTTGCTGTTTAGGTTCGCCCCGATGACGGCAAACCTCTCTGGGTGGTCAGGGTCAAGAGGTATCTTCTTCGTCTCCTTGGCCGGCTGGAAAGATCCTTGAGCATCATACTCCTTGGGATCGGGGGACAAGGCCGACTGTCTGCCGGCCATGGTGACGACTCGGTCCAACATCTTCTTTTCTTCGGCAATCACAAGGGACTCGGCCAGCCGGCTACTGGCTGCTGCGCACTCGGAAGATTTCTTGTAATCGCCGGCTATGGTGATGACGCCCTTGGTGCTCGGCACCTTCATCTTGAGGTAAGCATAGTGGGGAACTGCCATGAACCTGGCCAAGGCAGATCAGCCAAGCAATGCATGGTAGGGGCTCTCCAGGTCCACCACTTCAAACCAGATCGCTTCTCCGCGGAAATGCTCCTTGTCCCCAAAAAGTACATCAATCTTGATCTTGCCAATGGGGGCGCATGATAGGCTGGGTACAATGCCATGGAACACAGTCCGAGTAGGCATGAGTTGCCTTGCCTTGACGTTCAGCTTCTCCAGGGTGTCACGGTACAGGATGTTGATGCTGCTCCCGCCGTCTATCAGCACGCGGGAGAAACGGGCGGCGCGTCTGTCCGTTGCAAGGGTGGCGTCCAGAACCAACGCATAAGAGCCGGGAGATGGCATCATCTCTGGGTGGTCGGCTCGGCTCCAGCTGATGGGTTTTTCTGACCAGTGCATGTGCTCGGCGGGGTTGGCAGCGACCATGCTGACTTCCTGGTGCTCTCGGCGTTTGCTGCGCCGGTCTTCGGGCTGGCTTGTAAAAATGACATAGGCGGAATGCTCATCGGGGAACTCATCGTGCACGGCTCCGACTGCGGGCCGAGCGGTCGGCGGCTGCGGAGCCGGAGGCCGCGGACCGGCAGGCGGAGGCGGCGCAAGCCCTTCGCCTTTGGAGATTCGGGTGAGCCAGTGGCACTTCCGGGTCGTGTGGTTGGACGGCTTCGCGCCACTGTGGAACTTGCACGGGGCGTCGAGAGTTTGCTCGTAGGAGAAGGCCGGCTGCCAAGCCGGCCCGCCGCCCTTGGGTTTCTTGGGCACGGACCGCCCTTCAGGCCGCTCGTCTTCGACTGTGGCCACCTGCCGACAGGCGGAAGGCGGCACGGGGCCCTTGCGCTTGTGGTCGTTCTGGTGTGGGCATCGGCCGGAGTCCCCAGCCGGCGTCTTGGGCGCCGGGTTGAGTACCTTCCCGGACGCGTCTACCCGGAGTTCGGTCTTCATTGAGGAGTCGGCGGTGGCATACTTGTCCGCTATGACCAGAAGCTCGTTGAGGGTAGTCGGCTCGTCGCAGAGGAGCTTGTGCTTGAGGAGGGTGCCTTCTCGGCACCCGGCAGTGAAGTATTCTATGGCTCGCACCTCGTGCACCCCTTCGCAAGAGTTGCGGAGCTCGGCCCAACGCGTGAGGTAGTCGCGAGTAGACTCGGCGGGGCCTTGTACGCACAAGGAGAGCTGTCTGGGCTTGGGAGCCCGCTTGTAGGTGCTGGTGAAGTTGCGGACGAAGGCTTCTGTGAAATCTAGCCAGCTGTTGATGCTGTATGGCTTGAGGCTGTTGAGCTAGGTCCGCGCCGTGCCTTGCAGCATGAGGGGCACGTACTTCACAGCAACGCGCCTATTGCCGTTTGCTATGCTAACCGCCGTGGAGTAGTCGATTAACCAATCTTCCGGCTTCACAGAGCCGTTGTACTTGGGCATGTCTCTTGGGAGCGAGAACCCTTTGGGGAAAGGCTCGTCATGGATGCGGGGGCCGAAGCAAGGCGGGCCAACATTGTCTTCTTCTTCCAACGCCAGGGATCGCGCCAGGCGGTCGATCCGATGGCGGGCGTCGTTCTCGCCGACTCCTTCGCGGCGACCTAGCCGGCTGCTGAGAGTCGGATGCGCAACAGGCAGTGGGGTGGGATATCTCTCTCCATGGGGCCGAGGCGGAGGCGGGTTGCCCCGCCACTCCATGGCCCGGGGGTGGCCTTCTGCGTCTCGCTCGATCGAGATTCGGGTTCGGCTTCGGCTGGCAGCCGGCTCTTTCTTGCGCC
Organism: Triticum urartu; assembly: GCF_003073215.2. Classification (NCBI taxonomy): domain Eukaryota; kingdom Viridiplantae; phylum Streptophyta; class Magnoliopsida; order Poales; family Poaceae; genus Triticum; species Triticum urartu. Next base: position 38,856,796 of record NC_053022.1, read on the forward strand.
GCGCGCGGGTTTTGCCCGCGGTCGGCGTCCGGGACGTCGCGCCGTGGTCTCGGCGCGGGGGAGGGATTTCCACGCGGGCGTCGGCTTCGTGCCGCTGCGCGGCTGCATCGATTAGCTGCTGGATGCATCGGGTCATGTGGGGGAGTTCTTCGGCCCCCAGTCCGTCTAGCTCGTCTACGGCCGCCTGGGCGGCGCGCAGGTTCTCGAGTGGAGTGGCGTAGACTGGGCGGTCGACTCCTAACGTGTCGGCGGCGACAGTGCCGCGCTGTCTGACAATGCCAGCCCGGCTGGGCCCACTTGGGGGCGGCGTGCCAAAGGCGACGCGGTCGGCTTCGCGTCGGTGGGCCTCAGCGAGGCGTCTCATGGAAACCAACTTCCGGTCCTCCGCGAGGAGGGCGAGGCGGTGAGCCTCTTGTGCTTCAACGTCGGCATCGGCCGGGAGGGGGATGGACAAGTCGTGGACCGCCGCGTGCGGGGCGTCGTGGGCGCTCTCGTCAGAAGCACCGCCGTGGCCGATGACTATCACCTCAGTGGTGACAGCATCGCAGCCATCGGCCCGGGGAAGCGGGTCGTTGTAGATCGTGACGTCGGTGGGTAAAGTGTCGAGTGAGGCCGTGTCAGAGTCGACAGGCATCGGATCGGTGGAGCCAACCGACTCCAAGTCCACAGCAGGCTCGCCGGAGACGTGGAGCTGTCCGAGGAGGTTGACGAGGTGGTCGGTGCCCGCGTCGGAGGCGAGCTCGTCGGAGATGAGGGTCTTGTCAAGGAGATCGGCGAGGCCGCTCGCCGCACAGACGTTGGTGATGCCTTGCAGCGCGTCGTGGCAAGCGCCGTCGGGCATGCCGGGCTGGCTACGCTCGCGGGGGAGGAAGAGGGTTCCCGTCCAGAACAGGTCTCCGGACGACGGTGCACCTTGCCCCACGGTGGGCGCCAAATGTCGGGTGGTAGGTGCGACATATGCCAACGGGTGGCTTATCATTGTGGGAGCCAATAAGACGTCGACGGTGCCTGGAAGCAGGATGAGGCGAAGACATGCATGCTGGCAAATCTTACCCAGCTTCGGGGCTCTCCATGGAGATAACACCCCTACTGCTGCTCTGCGGGGTCTCCGCATGATCACTAGATGAACAAGTAGCTACACGATGCTCCTTGAGCTGTTTGGCGAGAGGAGGAAGAAGGGCACTGCTTGCTCTCTTCTCCTCCCTATGAGGTGTCTAAAACTAGCAGGGATCAACCCCTTGCATTGGTGTCCCGGGGGATTTATATAGGCCTACCCCCCGGGGGTACAATGGTAATCCAGCAGGGCATGGGGCCCAGCCGTCTATGTCTACACTCGCCGGCTTCTGCGCTGGCTGCTGGGGCCCGCCGGCTGCCGGCTCCTTGGTCGACAGGCAGGCCCCACTGTTCAGGGCCTTGTCGGCGGCTGGTTACTGTTGCTCAATCCTGGTGACAAGGGCTTCGCTGAGGTGGGCGTGGCTACAGTGCCGCCGTCCGGCGGGTGATCGCTGTAGCCTCACCGCGTCTTGTCTCCTTAATGGGGCGTCTCCTTCGAGGGAGGTGGCAAGCCGGCTGTGGGGAGCCGGCTCTGTCTTGGGCCGACTGGGGGAGGCCTGGCCGCCTTCGGGTGTCTATCTGCCCAAAGGGGCCCACCGCCCGTGGGCCGCGCTGGCAGCCCGTCGTGGATGACATCAGGGTCAACGTGGCAATAGTGCCGCGCCGGACGGGTCATGGCCACCCGTACGACGCACTGTGCCAGGCGTGCTCCGGGATTCGGGGGTGGCAGGCTTTACTGTTATGTGGATGCAGACTTCGAGGGTACGATCTTGACCGCTTTGTGGGAGCCGGCTTCTTGGAGTCGGCCTTCTCGTGGCCGGCTTCTCGGAGCCGGCCCTCCCGCGGCTTTCTTCATGAGGGCTAAAGTCGGGTTGCTTTCCGATAGCCGGCTTGGGAGACAGCCGGCAAGGGGAAGGCGGCCCCATGTCTTGGATTCTTGAGGGCCGGATCGGCTCATAATTTTTTCAGAAGGGCCAGGGGGAGCCGGCTAGGCTACCCATGGTTATTACTCCGACAATGTGGCAAAGAAGCAGTAACATAGGTAGATACCTTAACATATATATATATATATATATATATAAAAGAAATGCTATACTACTTTGTGTCATGCATGGCCATAAATACGGTCATCTATGATATATACTTCCTCTGTAAACTAATATAAGAGTGTTTAGGTCACTATTTAGTAATCTAAACGCTCTTATATTAGTTTACACAGGGAGCTAGTACTACTCTATGATACTATATATGCACTATGAAGGTACGTACGTAGTATCATACACTAGTATCATACGCATGTTACTATATATATAGTACTATATGATACTCCCTATATAAGGCTGGCCATAGTGGTGATATCATAGCCGACGATGTCATGCACTCGGAAATAGCAAGTATATATGCTGATGTGGCAAAGAATTAAATATATATAAAGAGGGTTAGAGTAACATATAGTAGGTAGATACCGTATCATGTTAAATGCGATGCTAATTTGTGTCATGCATGGCAATAAATATGATCTATAAATATGATATACTATACTCTATGTATTATACTATGTGCTATAATTAATTAAAGGTAGTATCATATGTACTTTATATTCATGATACTAGTATATGACACTCTCCACTATACTCATGATTTCTTACCGTGGAAAAAAATTGGAGGCGAAACGATGAACTGATGTTTTCATTCGAACAAAAATATGATGTTAGGTAATGTAAATGTTTTCAAAGAACACACGGTTCACTCACGAAAGCCGTGTGTCCACTAAACCATGGCCGATGCACCCCCCACTCCTCTACCATGCGCGCGATCTGAGTCATGCATTCTGATTGGCTAGAACCCAAACCCCACGGATCGTACGTCTGCACCGTTGGATTCTCCTTGATCGAACGACGATCCTCATCCCTTTAAACAACACATGTACATGTTTTCAAATAGCCCCTTCCAAAAAATGTTTTCAAATAGCACATGGTTCACACACAAAAGCCGTGTTCCTACCAAACCGTGGCCGATGCCCCCCCGCTGCGCGTGCGATCTGAGTCATGCGTTCTGATTGGCCAGAACCCAAACCCCACGGATCGTACGTCTGCACCGTTGGATGCTCCCAAATCGAACGACAATCCTCATCCCTTTCGACAGGAAATGCAGTCCGGCTAGGAATTGATATATATGCAAACATTACGGTAAATGCCAAAAAATGTCTTACATATAGGAGACGAGACCTGAAATGCGCCAGCAAATGAAACCCGTGGTAAAATTGTGATTGGTTTACGTGCGAAAAATTTAGATGAGAAAAGATAGACTCACATCTTCATTTCAAAATTAGTATGTCTTAATTTCAAACGAAATTATTCTGTTTGTGCACATGAGCGCTTAGAGGCAACCGTTTGCATAGGCCTTTCCGCGCGCGTGGCGACCGGGGATATTTTTCACCCTTTTCACCTAGGCCACCAACACCCCCCACCGCCCGCCCACGTTTCACTCAACTAGTCCACCCAATCTCCTTCGCCAGCTCCCCCCTCCCCCAGATCCACAACAGAACCCTCTCCGGCGCCGCCGTGCTCACCCCGGCCGTGTGCCCGCTCTTCGGCGTCAATCCTACCTCCACTGCCGTTCCCAACACGCGGTGGCCCGCACCTCGCCGTCTTTGTTTGCTCACCAGCCACCCTCGAGCATATCGATGCAGTAACCCTCGCATCTCCTGTGGTCTGCTACCTCTTGAGCACTGCGTTGGATTTCCCATGAAGAGGAAAGGGTGATGCAGCAAAGTAGCGTAAGTATTTCCCTCAGTTTTTGAGAACCAAGGTATCAATCCAGTAGGAGGCCACGCTCAACTCCCTTGCACCTACACAAACAAATAAGAACCTTGCAACCAACACGATCAAGGGGTTGTCAATGCCTTCACGGCCACTTGCAAAAGTGAGATCTGATAGAGAAGATAAGATAATATTTTTGGTATTTTAATGATAAAGACTAAAAGTAAAGAAAGAAAAATTAACGGAGCAACAAATAGCTTGTTGACGGGAGATTAATATGATGGAAAATAGACCGGGGGGCCATAGGTTTCACTAGTGGCTTCTCTCAAGATAGCATAAGTATTACGGTGGGTAAACAAATTACAGTCGAGCAATTGATAGAATTGAGCATAGTTATGAGAATATATAGGTATGATCATGTATATAGGCATCACGTCCATGAAAAGTAGACCGACTCCTGCCTGCATCTACTACTATTACTCCACACATCGACCGCTATCCAGCATGCATCTAGAGTATTAAGTTCATAAGAACGGAGTAATGCTTTTAGCAAGATGACATGATGTAGAGGGATAAACTCATGCAATATGATATAAACCCCATCTTTTTATCCTCGATGGGAACAATACAATACGTGTCATTTCCCCTACTGTCACTGGGATCGAGCACCGCAAGATTGAACCCAAAGCTAAGCACTTCTCCCATTGCAAGAAAGATCAATCTAGTAGGCCAAACCAAACTTATAATTCAAAGAGACTTGCAAAGATAACCAATCATACATAAAAGAATTCAGAGAAGATTGAAATATTGTTCATAGATAATCTTGATCATAAACCCACAATTCATCGGATCTCAACAAACACACCGCAAAAGAAGGTTACATCGAATAGATCTACAAGAGGATCGAGGAGAACTTTCTATTGAGATCCAAAGAGAGAGAACAAGCCATCTAACTAATAACTATGGACCCGAAGGTCTGAGGTAAACTACTCACACATCATTGGAGAGGCTATGGTGTTGATGTACAAGCCCTCCGTGATCAATGCCCCCTCCGGCGGAGCGCCGGAAAAGGCCCCAAGATGGGATCTCACGGGTACAGAAGGTTGCGGCAGTGGAATTAGGTTTTCGTGGTGCTCCTTGATGGTTTGGGCGTACGTAGGTATATATAGGAGGAAGAAGTAGGTCGGTGGAGCTACGAGGGGCCCACGAGGGTGGAGGGCGCGCACAGGGGGTAGGCATGCCCCCCTGCCTCGTGGCCTCCGTGTTGATTGCTTGACATCCACTCAAAGTCCTATGGATCACGTTTGTTCCAAAAATCACGCTCCCGAAGGTTTCATTCCATTTGGACTCCGTTTCATATTCTTTTTCTGCGGAACACTGAAATAGGCCAAAAAGCAATTTGGTCTGGGCCTCCCTTTAATAGGTTAGTCCGAAAAATAATATAAAAGTGTATAAATAAGCCCATTAAACATCAAAAACAGAATATATAATAGCATGGAACAATAAAAAATTATAGATACGTTGGAGACGTATCAAGCATCCCCAAGCTTAATTCCTGCTCATCCTCGAGTAGGTAAATGATAAAAACAGAATTTTTGATGTGGAATGCTTCTTAGCATAATTTTCAATGTAATTCTTTTTATTGTCGCATGAATATTTAGATCCGAAAGATTCAAGATAAAAGTTTAATGTTGACATAAAAACAATAATACTTCAAACATGCTAACCAAGCAATTATGTCTTATCAAAATAACATAGCCAAAGAAACATATGCCTACAAAATCATATAGTTAGGCTATGTTTCAATTTCGTCACACAAAACGATCTCATCATGCATAACCCCGATGACAAGCCGAGCAATTGGTTCATACTTTTTAACACCCTTCAGGCTTTTCAACCCTTACACAATACATGAGCGCAAGCCATGGATATAGCACTATGGGTGGAATAAAGTATAATGATAGGGGTTATGAGAAGACAAAAGGTAGAAAGTCTCACATTGACGCGGCTAATCAATAGGCTATGGAGATGCCCATCAATTGATGTCAATGAGAGGAGTAGGGATTGCCATGCAACGGATGCACTAGAGCTATAAATGTATGAAAGCTCAACAAAAGAAACTAAGTGGGTGTGCATCCAACTTGCTTGCTCACAAAGACCTAGAGCATTTTGAGGAAGCCCATCATTGGAATATAAAAGCCAAGTTCTATAATGAAAAATTCCCACTAGTATATGAAAGTGACAACATAGGAGACTCTCTATCATGAAGATCACGGTGCTACTTTGAAGCACAAGTGTGGAAAAAGGATACTAACATTGTCCCTTCTCTCTTTTTCTCTCAATTTTTTCTTTTTTTGGGCCTTCTCTTTTTTTTCTTTGGCCTCTTTATTTATTTATTTATTTAGTCTAGAATCTCATCCCGACTTGTGGGGGAATCATAGTCTGCATCATCCTTTCCTCACATGGGACAATGCTCTAATAATGATGATCATCACACTTTTATTACTTACAACTCAAGAATTACAACTCAATACTTAGAACAAAATATGACTCTATGTGAATGCCTCCGGCGCTGTACCAAGATATGCAATGAATCAAGAGTAACATGTATGAAAAATTATGAATGGCGGCTTTGCCACAAATACGATGTCAACTACATGATTATGCAAAGCAATATGACAATGATGGAGTGTGTCATAATAAACGGAACAGTGGAAAGTTGCATGGAAATATATCTCAGAATGGTTATGGAAATGCCATGATAGGTAGGTATGGTGGCTGTTTTGAGGAAGATATAAGGAGGTTTATGTGTGATAGAGCGTATCATATCACGAGGTTTGGATGCACCGGCGAATTTTGCACCAAGTCTCAAGGCGAGAAAGGGCAATGCATGGTACCGTAGAGGCTAGAAAATTGTGGAAGGTTGAGAGTGCATATAATCCATGGACTCACATTAGTCATAAAGAATTCATATACTTATTGCTAAAGTTATTAGCCCTCGAAGCAAAGTACTACTACGCATGCCCCTAGAGTGATAGATTGGTAGGAAAAAGACCATCGCTCGTCCCCGACAGCCACTCATAAGGAAAGCAATAAAAGAACACCTTATGTACTTTTACCATACGTGCATGCTTCGGGACTTGCCAACCTTAGCACTAGTATTTCTCCATTTCACAATTACTCAACTAGTACACTCTAGTATTACCACCTTTATATCTCAAAACATTTATCAAGTATCAAACTTCTCATGATATTCAATGAACTCAATATGGAAGTTTTTATTATGCTCATCTTCGATACTATCACCTTCGAATTAATTTCACAATTAAAGCAAATTACCATGCTGTTTAAGACTGTCAAAATAATATAAGTGAAGCATGAGAGATCAATAATTTCTATAAAATAAAACCACCACCGTGCTCTAAAAGATATATGAGAAGCACCAGAGCAAAAACTATATAGCTCAAAAGATATAAGTGAAGCACATAGAGTATTCTAACAAATTCCGAATCATGTGTGTCTCTCTCAAAATGTGTGTAAAGAGAGGATGATTTTGATAAACTAAAAGGCAAATACTCAAATCATACAAGACGCTCCAAGCAAAACACATATCATGTGGTGAATAAAAATATAGCCCCAAGTAAAGTGACCGATAGACGAAGACGAAAGAGGGGATGCCTTCCAGGGCATCCCCAAGCTTAAGCTTTTGGTTGTCCTTGGGTTTTACCTTGGGGTGCCTTGGTCATCCCCAAGCTTAGGCTCTTTCCAATCCTTGTTCCAAAATCCATCAAGTCTTTACCCAAAACTTGAAAACTTCACAACACAAAACTTAAAAGAAAATCTTGTGAGCTCCGTTAGTAAAAGAAAATAAACCACCACTTCAAGGTACTGTAATGAACTCATTATTTATTTATATTGGTGTTAAAACTACTGTATTCCAACTTTCTATGGTTCATAAACTCTATTACTAGCCATAGATTCACCAAAATAAGCAAACAACACACGAAAAACAGAATCTGTCAAAAACAGAATCTGTAGGTTTCGAATACTTCTGGAACCCCAAAAGTTCTAAAATAAATTGCTGTACGTGAGGAATTTATCTATTAATCATCTTCAAAAATAATTAACTAAATAGAACTCTTCAGTAAAAAATGGCTGCAAATCTCGTGAGCGCTAAAGTTTCTGTTTTTTACAGCAAGATCGCAAAGACTTTCCCCAAGTCTTCCCAACAGTTCTACTTGGCACAAACACTAATTAAACACAAAAAACACAACAAAAACAGAGGCTAGATAAATTATTTACTATTAAAAAGGAACAAAAATAAAATTGGGTTGCCTCCCAACAAGCGCTATCGTTTGACGCCCCTAGCTAGGCATAAAGATTTCAATGATGCTCACATGAAAGACAAGAATTGAATCACAAAGGGAGCATCATAAAACACGTGACAAACACATCTAAGTCTAACATACTTCCTATGCATAGGCATCTGATAGGCAAACAAATTATCAAGGCAAGCAAAAACTAGCATATGGAAGGAAGCGGAAAGAAACAATTGCAATCTCAACATAACGAAAGGTAATTTAGTAACATGAGAATTTCTACAACCATATTTTCCACTCTCATAATAATTACATGTAGGATCATAAGCAAATTCAACAATATAGCTATCACAAAACATATTGTTAACACGATCCACATGTATGCAAAGTCGACACTCTTCCAAAATAGTGGGATTAAAATTAACTAAAGTCATGACCTCTCCACACCCACTTTTATCATAAGATTGAACATGCTCAAAATATGTGGGATCTAAAGTTGGCACTCTTCGAAACCCACTTTCAATAATATTGCAAACACTATTATCAATTTCATATTCATGATGGGGCCTAAATAGATTTTCAAGATCAAAAGAAGAATCACCCCAATCATGATCATTGCAAGAAATGGTAGTCATAGCAAAACTAGCATCCCCAAGCTTGAGGTTTTGCATATCATTAACACAATTTACATTAAGAGAATTTATAATAACATCATTGCAATCATGCGTTTCATCGAAGGAACCATCAAGTATGGGTGCAATAGCAACGATCTCATGTTTAACATAAGGAACTATGGCAAATTCATTTTCATAAATATTGGCATCATGGACACAAGAATAGCAAGCATCATGTTCATCAAGGGACATTTCAATCAAATCATTGGAATCATAATTATCTATAGATTCATGCATATCATTATTTTTTTCTGAAGCAACAATCATTCTTTCAATAAATTCTTTGACATAGACATTATGAGCATAGTTTTCATAGCAATATTTAACTTTGTCAAAATTTTCAGATTCGTAGAGAGTAATATCATACTTTTCAATCAAAGAAGCAACTTCATAAGCACCCTTGAAAGCAACAAATTCTTCAGCTTGTTCGATATCGTAGTAACTATAAACACCCTTTGCATAATAAGATAAGATTTCATTATAATCTCACATAGGTAGGGGAGGTGTTTTTTATGGTTCTTAGAGCAACAAGTAAGATCACAAATTTCACAAAGATTCCAAGCATAACATAGAAATCTATTTATTTGAACCCATAAGAGTCTCCCTTTTCAGACAAACAGTGATGCACACAATGAGCATGCTCATCTAAAGATTTCCATCAACTAGGCTAGTTGGGGTTTCAGCACGAGCGCATAAGGATTGAAGATGATCCATGTAGAACACTTTAAGTGGATCCATATAAATAGATTTTTAGCAAGCAAATAGAAGGCACATGGAAACACAAAGAAAGATACTCACGGGAAGAAGGCGAACGGAAAAGAGGGTGAATAAAATGGCAAGGGTGAAGTGAGGGAGAGGAAAACGAGGGGCAAATGGCAAATAATGTAATGCGGGGGATAAGAGTTTGTGATGGGTACTTGGTATGTCTTGACTTGTGCGTAGACTCCCCGGCAACGGCGCTAGAAATCCTTCTTGCTACCTCTTGAGCACTGCATTGGTTTTCCCTTGAAGAGGTAAGGGTGATGCAGCAAACTAGCGTAAGTATTTCCCTTAGTTTTTGAGAACCAAGGTATCAATCTAGTAGGAGGCCACGCTCAAGTCCCTTGCACCTACACAAACAAATAAGAACCTTGCAACCAATGTGATAAAGGGGTTGTCAATCCCTTCGTGGCCACTTGCAAAAGTGAGATCTGATAGAGAAGATAAGATAATATTTTTGGTATTTTTATGATAAAGACTAAAAGTAAAGAAAGCAAAATAAACGACGGAAGAGACAGCTTGTTGACGGGAGATTAATATGATGGAAAATAGACCCCGGGGCCATAGGTTTCAATAGTGGCTTCTCTCAAGATAGCAAAAGTATTACGGTGGGTAAACAAATTACTGTCGAGCAATTGATAGAATTGAGACTAATTATGAGAATATCTAGGTATGATCATGTATATAGGCATCACGTCCGTGACAAGTAGACCGACTCCTGCCTGCATCTACTACTATTACTCCACACATCGACCGCTATCCAGCATGCATCTAGAGTATTAAATTCATAAGAACGGAGTAATGCTTTATGCAAGATGACATGATGTAGAGGGATAAACTCATGCAATATGATATAAACCCCATCTTTTTATCCTCTATGGCAACAATACAATACATGTCGTTTCCCCTACTGTCACTGGGATCAAGCACCGCAAGATTGAACCCAAAGCTAAGCACTTCTCCCATTGCAAGAAAGATCAATCTAGTAGGCCAAACCAAACTGATAATTCGAAGAGATTTGTAAAGATAACCAATCATACATAAAAGAATTCAGAGAAGATTCAAATATTGTTCATAGATAATCTTGATCATAAACCCACAATTCATCGGATCTTGAAAAACACACCGTAAAAGAAGATTACATCGAATAGATCTCCAAGAGGATTGAGGAGAACTTTGTATTGATATCCAAAGAGAGAGAAGAAGCATCTAGCTAATAGCTATGGACCCGAAGGTCTGAGTTAAACTACTCACACATCATCGGAGAGGCTATGGTGTTGATGTAGAAGCCCTCCGTGATCAATGCCCCCTCCGACGGAGAGCCGAAAAAGGCCCGAAGATGGGATCTCACGGGTACTGAAGGTTGCGGCGGTGGAATTAGGTTTTCGTGGTGCTCCTCGATGGTTTGGGGGTACGTAGGTATATTTAGGAGGAAGAAGTAGGTCGGTGGAGCCACGAGGGGCCCACGAGGGTGGATGGCGCACATAGGGGGTAGGCGCGCCCCTGCCTCATGGCCTCCTAGTTGATTGCTTGACGTCCACTCCAATTCCTCTAGATCACGTTTGTTCCAAAAATCATGCTCCCTAAGGGTTCATTCCGTTTGGACGCCGTTTGATATTCTTTTTCTGCGAAACACTGAAATAGGCAAAAAAACAGCAATTTGGGATGGGCCTCCGGTTAATAGGTTAGTCCCCAAAATAATATAAAGTGTATAAATAAGCCCATTAAACATCGAAAATAGAATATTTAATAGCGTGGATCAAAAATTATAGATACGTTGGAGACGTATCATGGTCCGGCCGGGTTTGCATTAAGAAGCCTGTTAGTCACTGCTCTCACTAAAAAAAATACACTTCTGTGATGATACGTGTTTGTCACAGTAGGTCGCTTTTTTTGTCATGCATGTACATCCATGACAAATTTATGACAGAACCAAGATAGTCATACCTGTGCTGTCATAGAAGTGTTCCATGACATTACCAAAATTATCATCACGGAAGTGTCCACTTCCATGACGATAAATCGTGCGTCACAGAAGTGCTTTCGTCAAGGCGTACTAACTAGTGGAGTTGGGGTTCGTCGTGATAGTACTGGCCCTTTGGGCACCGGAGCTGCCTTACTAACTGCTCTTGTTTGGGAGCTCTGTGGTGGAGATGGTGCTGTGTCAACTGGAACTGGGTTACTATCGGCTAGGGTTGGGGTTAGATTGGGTGAAGCTGGTTCTCTGTCCATCATAGTAGGGGTACAATCTGCGAGAGTTTGGGTTATGTGTGGTTGGGCTGGTTCTTGTGCATGTACAACCGGGGTGCTATCTCCACCAAGAGGTAGCACTGTTTTATTTGAAGACCGTGTTTTTAGTCCGCTAGATACTGGCATCACCCGCTCCAATTCAAATGGCTGATAAATAGGAAACATAGTTGAATGTACAGACATTGTATGAGAGACAGATGCAATAGATAGTGTGGAAAAAAGAGGGCATGAAATATTTGACATGTATATTGTTTAACTAAAACGGATAGCATGACATAATTTCACATATATGATGTCTATCTAAACTGGATAGCATAGCATAACATAATTCAAAGGTATGATGAATAACTAAACAGGATCGCCTGACATAATTCACCTACATGTTATCTAAGTAATCAGGATCGCATCATTTAATTCACATATATGATTTATATGCTAAACAGAGGGCATTCGATATGATGTCTGAACTAAGAACATGGTGTTGAATATTGTGTATATGATGTCTAAACTATGCAATGCAAGACACCGTATGCATGATATGAGCAGTATAAGCGTGCCAAGTTAGAGCATACACCTCAGTGGGGGAATATGACTGGTCATCTGTCTCTGAATCCATCTCTGAGGAGCTATCGGGACCCAACAAGAGATCTGCTTCGACAGGTAGCACTGTCTGCTCTGAAGGCCTTGTTTTCACTCCAGATTTTTCCATCTCCCACCCAAATGGCTGATTCACAGGAAGAGTAGTTTAATGTACAAACATTGTCGACAAATGGAAATGTAATGAAGAAAAGGATGGGCAAGATATCATTCAAATATATGATGCCTGGTTAAACATGATGGCATTGCACATTTCACATATATTATGGCTGGCTAAAAGACATGAGACTGCATAATTCCCATATATGATATTGAAACTAAACAGGTGGCATTACAGAACATGTCTAAACTAAGCAGCTGACATATATGATGTCAAAAGTAGGCACTGCAAGGCAACATATGCATGATATGACTAACATCATCATGCCAAGGTAGAGCAAACACCTTGGGGGGTAAATAGGAGTGGTCAGCGGCGTCCGAATCCGCCTCAGAACAGATATCTTCCCCTAGAATACAATCTAGAGAGGGGTGGGGAGGGTTTGCCATTGAACCCACCATGGAGTGATGTCTGCATGACATTGTATTGCTGCGCAAAACTCTTCTATTTTTCTCTACATGTTCAGCATGACTGTGTACAATATCTGACATGCATACGAAAAAAATATGGTGAGATTATGTAAGGAGAGCATGCAGAAATTTAGAGCGATGGTAACAACCAGTGGATCGATGTTTTTCTGTTGAACCAAAATAGCCCTAATGGATCGACGTGAATGTATAGTAATAAGTGATGCAACAAGTGTACAAACTCTTTGCCGTAGGCGTGTCAACCTCAGCATCATTGGGTTGGTCGCTAAAGCAGTTGAGGCAGAGGTGGCTGTCGGAGGTGTGGAGGAAGATCTGAGGAATCTGTAGACGGTGTCCAGGGCACTGCTCTGTTGTGATGGATCGTTCTGTCGTTGGAGCAGCTCCGGTGAGCCGTAAGACGTCAAGGCTGAGGCAGCACAAGACATACATCGTCAATCTCAAGTGGGATTCTAATAGCATTTCCAATAGATGATGTAAAATGGATGTAAAATTAACATCACCAAAAACCACCTGACTACAACAGATGAGGTAAAAACTGTTGACTCTGAACTTAACTGTCGAAACTGAAATTTACTGTGGAATCAGAATGCTACTGTCGAAACTGAACGCAATGGTAGCAGAGAGGCACTTGAGGGAGGGCCTGCAGTTCATCTTCAACCTGCACCCCCTGAGCCGCCAGCCACCACCGGCCGAACCGCCGGCCCCAGCGCCGCCTCGCCGCCCCGAAACAACTCGCCACCGCCGCCCCGGCCAACCCTCTAGGCCCCCCGCCCCCACCCTGAACCCTAAGATAGATAGTGGGGTACCTCTCCGGCGAGACCCCGTCCCCGCTGAGGGTGGTTCTTCCTTAACTCCGGCGAGCCCCCCAACCCCTAAAAATCGACTGACCCAAAAGTCGATTCAGTCGACTGAAGTGTGGCTTAATCGAAGCAGAGCAGCAGCACGAGCGAGGGGGAGAGCAGCAGCAGCAGCTGGGCGAGCGAGCGATCGAGCGAGAGCCGGAGCAGCAGTAGCAGATCCGGCTGGTATGGACGCCACCGCCGAAAGGGCCTCACACTGGGGGAGAGCTGCCGTGGAGATGTCGCCCGCGGCGCCGGATTCAAGGTAGCCGCTCCATGGGGGTGCGGGATGGAGCACCGTCGGCGCCGGGAGGTCGAGTTAAGGAGAAGGTGCGATGCGATGAGTGTACAACCACTTTGGTGGCGCCGAGTAGGCCTCGGCTTTGTCCGAGGAGTCGGTGAGGATGCTGCGGTTCCGGTGGAGCAGGTTAAGGCGGTGCTGTGGGGATGGAGCAGCCACGATAGACGAGGCGATCATCGGAGCAGCTCCTTGGAGGTGGAGGACGGGGCGGCTGAACCGGCGGGACGTCAAGATGGACGACAGATCCTCATCCGGGGAGGTGGACGAGGGACGTCGAGCTATTGCAGTGGACGACGTCGTCGTGGAAGAGGCTCCGGCTAGGCAGCGGTGATGTGGCGGACGGAGGAGGGTGGAGTTTCGCGGCTGGAGTGGAGAGGTTATGGCGGCCTGGGATTTCGAATGGCAAAAAGGGGGTGATGGGAGGGGGTGAAGCATGACTTAGGAATGCGCTTGTCCAAAATGTAGGGTGTGTTGCAAAAGTACCCCCCCCACCGATTTGAACTAGCGGCGCTTCGGCTCAGGGTTAGAAGGGGGATTTCACGTGTCAGGATTTGGCAGCTGGAGGGAGTTTTCGCGCGCGTTGTAATTTCGGGATAGGAAGGTGCGGGTTGTGAAGACGCCAGTTTTGGGAGCACGCTATCTGAATTTTCGGGAAATAACAAGACGCGGGTTGAATTTCAGGGACAAGCCTAACATGTCGTAATATTGTACTTGTACGTACCAAATCAATTCGCACTTCCCTCAACCAAATAGAAAACAAAAAAATAAAACTATTCACACCACACAAAGAGAGAGTCTTGCCCCGTTTTACTATACAAATGCTATTCAATGCTACTCCCTCCTTCCATCTATATAGGGCCTAATGCGTTTTTCAATGCTAACTTTGACCAAATATTAGAGCAATGATATATGACATGCAACTTACACAAAGCACACCGTTAAATTCATTTGTGAAAGGTTCTTTCAACGATATAATTTTCACATTGTCCATGTCATGTACTATTAATCTTGTTAATAGTCAAAGGCGGTCTTAAAAATCTCATTACGCCCTATGTAGATGGAAGGAGGGAGTATGAATCCATGTTATGTCCGATTAAATTTTTTCGCTTGCTGTATAATGCATGTAACCTACTCATACCAACATTTTAGTGCATTCCAAATGTCTATACTACCGCTACAATTCGAACTAAATTTGAATTCATTTCTCTATTTCAATAAGAATCTACAATCATGATTGTTGCCAACTTCAACCATCAAAGTTTCCTTGCTATCCGCCGGATATAAATCAGACGGCCTATAATGCAGGATGGCAGGCACACCATCATCAACAACTCCGTTTTTTTATAAGAGTAGAGATAAAATATATTAAATGTAGTATACCATGTTCATAACCACACCATGTTTATCACCATTATATATATTCACACATCCGTCGGTTTTAGACACTATGATAAATTCTTCAAATATCCGAATTCGCTTATTATAATGAAGTATATATGATCTCTATTCATCTTTTACACCCACACAACCCTCTTATCTTTGTAGCTAGCGCTAACTTTCTCTTGTGCATGCACACGCCCACATCCCTCTCATCCTCCCTCAGCATTCTCTAGCTCCATCGCGCAAATTCGTGTTTTCACTTTAGGTCGTTCACCCACGGTGTGTGTAGGCCCCCCAGCTCCTTCTTTACGGCACACATCGATCGATATGCCTCTCTAGCCAGGTGTGCCTAGCACAAACACAAGCTTCCCCTCTTCTCTTGTCACCGTCCATGCCTCACTCCCACCACACTTTTCATTGTCACTACTAGGGAAAAGCCTAGCAGCAGCGAGGGTTTTGGGCCTCTCAGTAGCGCGGGTGCCGGCGCTACTAATAAGGCGCTACAACTAACGTATAGCTGTAGCGCATGTTGTCCCACGCTACTGCTATACATGAATAGTTGTAGCGCTCTTTGGGAAAGGGCGCTACTGATATTATCTGCAGCGCTGTTTGCTGGGACGCGCTACTGGTAAGGAGGCGCTACTGCTAAATTTCCCCCCTCGCTACTACTAGTTTATTTATTAGTTTTTTTCCTGCATATTTGTTTTGTATTTGTTTTGTATTTGAATAGGCTTTATACAATAATCTTTAGCATATCATACACATACAAATGTAATCATAGCATATACATACAATTAGTCTCATCAAATCATGTCATCATCATAATCATCATTCAACACAAAGTGGTCTCTCGTCATCATCTCGAAAATAGCGATACAAGTCTCGATTACTTGCAAATACATCGTCATCCATCTAAACAATGATATACACGAGAAGAGCTATCACTTTGAGAACATGAGTTCGTATCCCTCTCTCGCATTAGCGTGAACCTAAACTAACTACTGTCTGTCGCTCGGAAACCGGAAACCGGTACACCTGGGCGGCCTGACACTCCGACCACTTGTCGTATATATACTCCTGGCGTAGCACTTCTTCGCCATCTATGATCTATGCACCTGCATCATCACATGAGTCGATGATATGCAACATATATAGTTGAGCAATAGAAAGAGACAGACTTGGCAAAAATAGAAACAACATATCATAAGCATAAATGAAAAAGTTCATCGTACCCCAAAATGCCCTAACTAGAGTGATTTTCACTAGTCGAGGAGGAGGACGGTTTAATTACATCACATATAAAGTTTCACCATGCATAACTCAAAGTTTTGTCATACAGAAAGTATGGACTAAACGGACACATTGTCATATATCGACAATCCCTCCAACATGTCGTTCCATCCATCCAAGTCGGGGAGATAGTCCCCGAGCCTAGTGAAAGGCTTCAGGTCGAGACGTTGGGAGGCTATCCATGTTCGGACGTCTTCCTGCAACATTTGTCCTTCTCCGTAGAACATCCCTATTTTTCCGACGACCTCCTTCATGATGATTTGGGCAAGTTTGCGCTGGATGTTATAGAACTCAGCTCGAAGTCGATGATCCTCGATATCTCCTATGTCCTTTGCCCATTGCAGAATATGGGCATCGCCGGAAGAAGGTGCCATGTGAAGGTTCTGGTGATCCCGTCTGTACTCCAGCATGTGGTGTAGGACATAGAATCCATCATTAAGAGAATAGTTCGGTTGTTGGATGCAACAGAAGTCAGTCTTATGGCCGAAGGCGACCCTGCCGCCCCTTATCTTCTTGTCGCTGACCTCTCCACCCATTGGTTGGTAGTAATACATAGCACTGTCGAGAACATCCTTGATGTGGGTGTAATCCTTTTTGTGAATGTTCTTCGACGAGTCCAAGTAAAGAGCGTGGGAGAATCGGGGGTAGAGGATGTTGAGGACGGCGCGCCCGCCGCTGCGCAAAATAAGTCCTCAAATTAATTAGCCTCCACCGTGCAAATGAATGATTGAAATCGAAGGAAGGATAGCAGCGCGGATGACTTACACGGGATGATAAGGCACGAGAATCACCCCCTTGTCCTTATTGGTGAGCATGAAACTGGCGATGTAATCCCTCGCGTATTCACGGTGCTTTGTGCAGACTCCCAAGAAGCCCTCGTGCATGTAGTACGGGTCAGCGACACAGATATGAGATATCTGCTCAACCCCGATGATGTAGTTCATGTGCAAGGCATAAAGGCGGACAAACGTAAAATCCAGCTTCTTCACGTGAAACATGTCAAATATGTAATCGAATCGGAGGAAGAACTTATTCACGGAGAAGCTGTCGACGTACGACATTTGCTGCGGAACGTTAACCACATAGAGTGGGTATCCTGGATCTTTCGAGGCGATGAGGTCTTTCTCTACCTGCAGCACATCGTCATGAAGCCTCTTTAGATCGCCGAATCTGGCCCGTAGCGCCGTTGCAGGTAGGATTGGTTGACCGGGGATATGCCATTTATCCGCATCGGGGATATCTATACGGTCCTGAAGCCGAGGCTGCTGAGGCGGCTGGATCATAGCAACAGTTTTTTTGCCTTTCCTCGCTCTCTTCCTAAACGTCTTTACTACCGGAGGGTCATCCATAATACGTTGAGACGGCAATTCAGGCACCGACTCATGACGCTCAAACCCTGAGGAGGCTCTAGTATAGACATACTGTTCAACGGCGCCATCGTCGTCCTCATCCTCATCCACGGCGACGTCATCAGCGACTAATGGAGCCTCCTCCTTACCCCGTCCGCTATCACCCAACCTGACACCCGATGCTAATTGGGTAGGTGGGGTGTTGATGTTCATACCTTGCTGAGGCTGCGTGCTCATGGGTGTGCTCCCGGCCGCCTCCAGACGAAGCAGACTCTTTGGCCACAACATGACCCACCCAGCATTGCAACAATCACCAAACCGCCTCGGTGTGTCGTCGTCATCCCCCAGTAGTACTGGAGGAGGCAAATTCTAGTGGCCCGGTTTGACACTGGCCACAGAAACCTTGAAGACGTTCGGGGGGATCGGCCGGCTGTGGAACAATGGTTCCTTCGTCTCCATTATCGTCGCCTTCCCCACGTCCACCTTCTGGTCGCCGATGGTGTACAATATGGTGCACGGGGTTTCGTCAGCCTGCAAAGAAAAGTCTGCGACGTGAGACATCCGAAAGGCAATGAAAACGGGAGATTATACATTTATATTGAAGGGGGCCGGTGTGACAGATACCGTGAGGGCGTCGAGCTCAGCCAAAGATGAAGCACCGCCTAGCACGTCCCGTGCGGGAGCCGGTGCGGGAGCAGGTGTAGCTGCAGGTGCTGGTGCAACGCTAGTGGAGCTGCTCCCTGCCAAGAAGTTAGCAAGGGGAAAGTCCGCTGCATTTTTTCTGGATTTTGCCTAGTCCAATTGAAAACGTCCGGAACCAAGGTAGTAGAAATATCTACAACCACCTGTTTTGCGGCAGCCCCTGTTCAAGAATTCATCCAATGAACCAGTTAACTTGCCGATTAATCCCTACTCATAGGGTCCCTGAGTAGCCGATTACCCGATAAATCGTCCGATTAATTGATTAAATGGTCGATTAACTTGCCGATTAGCCTATTAATCCCCTACTCACCAGCCGACTGAGCAGCTACCAGTTAACGATTTCCTCAACAATGGCGGCAGCTATCGCTGTTGCGACTTTCTGCGTTGATTTCTTCTCAACCGCAATCTCAACCCTCTTGTCGATGTTTTCTTCATTTAACCTCCGTCTTTCCTTTCTCTCCTCCGTGGTCTCATGGTAGTACTTCTTCCACGTGGCACCGTCTCCGACACTGTGCACGCGTCCATACGACGGTCGAGTATCCACCGGTTGTTGTTTCAATATGTTCAACGCCCGGTTGAATGGAGTGTCCCACTTCGGCCTCACCAATGCCTCAGACGGCGAGTCGCTTTCGGCCGCAATACTGTGCTGCTCTCTCTGCAAAAGGCACAAGGATCGTTTACAAATATGACTAATGTGTGCAGTCGAATTTATCAGAAACTAAAATTACCAGCAGTCTCATGAACTCCATAATGACCGGTGTTGTCTCGTAAACCTTCTTCACTGGGTCCCAACGGTGCCGGGCCCTGAGGACGCCACGCTCCTGCGGGACGGTGAACTCCGCCAAGGGGTCTGGGATGCCCAGACTCGCGGCTTCCGCGTCCTCCTTGGCCCATTTGGACCTCTTTCCGCCGTAACCACGGCTTCTGAGGTGGTGGCTCCCAAAGTTCCTCTCTTGAAGCCCCTTCATGTACTTAGACTTTTTTTGGCATCTTTGGCCTCGGAAGCCTCCTTGAATATTTGAAACTGCTCTTTTGTGATTGTCGGATTATCCTTTACAATCTCGGAGTAGGGTTCCTTCTTGTCGATGATCCTTGCTTTTACTCGATTTTTCCAAGCGGCCAACACGTCGCTAAACATGGTCATGGCGTGTTTGTTTATCTTCTTCATTGCCGGGTCCTCATCTGGATCTTTATAATCCTTCTCATTCCGGCCCGGGAACAAGAATATCTGGTGAAACTTCTTTAGGAGGGAGGTCCTCATATTTTCTATCTTCTGTAGTTTCTCATCGTTGATGGTGGCGGTTGTCCGTACGATGCAGCCTATTTGATTGCCGTAGCATCGATGCGCTTCCTCAGGCGCCGTTGGCTCAAAATTGTCGTCGTCCACCTCCATGACCACCACTCTAGTAGTCCTGAGTGTGTTAGGAACTCGTTGCCTCTTTGCTTTCGGTTCTACACCGACTCCGCTCCCCGAGGCAGCGCCGGTCTCAGTCTCAGCGCCGGTCTCGATGCCGGTCTGAGTCTGAGCGCCGGTCTCAGTCTCAGCACCGGTCTGTGTGTCGGTCTCAGTCCCCGATGCCATCGGTGGGCCCAGCAATAACATCGGTTGATCGTCGGTAAGGCTAAAAAATTCATCTGCCGCCCGGTAGGCGTCGTCGCAATCACCAGAACCCTGTCCTTTATCGTTGCTAGCCATGTTTCCTATGATTAAATCTAATCAATTAATTCTAGACCTAATAAAATGAATAATGACATAGAAAAGGCCTATTGTTTTGCAGGAATGTTGACTCCTTCCTGGTGCGGCAAATCACGGGCACTCGATATGTCCTAGTTTGTAGCACAAGTCATGCCGAAATTCACGGAAAATTTCGGCATGACCTTTGCTAAAAAGTGGACAAATCGGGAACCTGAAATTTGCCGGAACAGAAATGAATCAACATTCCGGCAAAACATAGGCCACTCAGCATCATTCCCTGGAAACAGTGTTCAAATATCCCTCTTCGACACCGCAACACATGTCCAAATATACATGAGCAACCACATGTCCAAATTTCACAAGCTAATTCAAAAACAAAGTGTAGAAGAAAATTCATTTAACTACTAATAGACCAAAATTCAGTTAACTTTAGTGCTCTATAATGATGAAAGGAAAAAATTTCAGTGAACTACTAATTTCAATAATTTAGGTTATTCATTTAACATCACCTAATTAACCTACTGTACCACTACTACTAGCAACACTACCAACCTAATTAACCTAGCAAAACTCTAGTGCCCTAACTGAAAAACATCTAATTAACATCTACTAGTACCACTATTGCCCTAACCTAATTAACATCTACTGGTATCACTATATACTAACAAGCAACATCTACCCTAATTAAACCCTACTGCCCTAAGTAACTTTTGTTGTAAACCAAAAATTTTGCTCTAAACTATTTTTTTCTCTAACATCTACTACTTAACATCCTTTGCTCTAAACTAATTTTTTTTGCTATAAACAAACTTTTGCTCTACTAATTTTTTCTCTAAAATGCAGAGAGAGATGAGTGGGGGGAGGGGTGGGGGACTTACAGAGAGGGGAGAGACGGTGGCGGGGAGGTGCTCGGTGACAGAGGCAGGGGCGGAGAGGGTGGGCTCGGGCACAGGCAACGGTGGTCCTGGGCGGGCTCGGGTGGCGGTGAGGTGGAGGGCGCCGACGGTGACTTCGAGGGCGGTCTCGGGCGGCGGTGGTGAGGCTGAGGGCGGCGGTGGTGAGGATGACGGCGGCCTCGGAGGGAGACGGTGAGGTTGCGGGCGTCCATGCCGGCAGGAGACGGCGGCAAAGTGGGGCGACGGCGAATTGGGGAGATGGCGGCGAGGGCGAGGGATTTGGGGAAGAAGTGGTGGCCGGGGGGCGGGGGGGGGGACCGCTGTTTAAGTGAAACATAATGGTAGCGCGTTTCCGAAAACGCGCTATAGCTAAGTTAGCTATAGCGCGTTTCGTGAAACCCGCTACTGCTATTCCTTTCTCCTTTTTCCCTTTTTTCTTTTATTTTTCTTTACATTTTATTTTTTTTCCTTTCTCCTTTTTCTATTTATTTCATTTTCATTTACTTTTCTACTTGTTTTTCACTTTATTTTATTTCTGGTAGCAGCAGCGCCTTACATGTAAGCGCGCTACAGCTAAGGAGAGTAGCAGTAGCGCTGGGCCAGTATACGCGCTACTACTAGGTTGGGCTAGCCATGCGCGCCCAGTTCAAACATAGCAACAGCGCTTTTCGCTAGTACGTGCTACTGCAAAAGTCATAGCAGTAGCGCGGTTTATTTACGCACGCTGCTACTAAGTAGCAGTAGCGTTTGATTTTGTACAGTGCTACTGGTAAGATTCTGTGTATAGGCTTTTCCCTAGTAGTGCGTTGTCTTACTCGCACACTCCTCCCCCTCGATATAGTATGCCTCTTGTACCACCTCCTACATGCATCCCTCTCTCTTTATCCTTCTCCTCGTTCCTCATTTGCTTCTAACACACACATGCATGTGTACCGATCGATCTCCCAACATATACCTAGATCGACTTTAACTACCCCCCCATCGATCGACATACCTCACAAGTTATGTCTCCCGTTTCTCTTACAAAGGGCGATTGATCTTCCTATGTAGTTACATCTGCTTACCACAGCCACATCATCCCCCTCATCATTCGTGCATGCCTCCTGACCCGTCTCTCACACGCACGTGCACAGACAACAAGAAGCCATCTCCTCTCTTATTGATATTGCGGGCGTGCCCTCCGTTTGTCTAGCAAGCCTATCCCACCATTTGTTAGAAGCAACTCCACTACCACCCCCTCCAACACTCTAGCTCTGTCTCTCTCCCAACCTTATTCATCTCCTGCACATATGCATGGATGCCGATCGATCTCCTTAATACATGAGGCAGATCGATCTCCTTAATATATGAGGTAGGCCTCTCTCCTCCTCCACACATATACCAGCCATTGTACCTCTATAGTTAATTGGGCCTCCCTCTTCCCCCACCACACACCAATAGTCGAGCGCTGCAGGTAGGTATCCATGCCACAGAGACAAACTGCACATGTCCCATCTCACATTCCAGTAGGCCAGCCACTCTATATCTTTGACGTGGGCACCCACAAATTCGATGGAACTCTTTACCGATCACGCGCGCGCGCACACACACACACATCATCCCTCTCTTCGATTCTATACACACCTCAAGCCGATGATACCTCCACTCTCGTCTCGTGGATCGCCCCCTCTATATATGTTATATCCAAGACTCTATTTCACACACATTGCATATGTTAAATTTTTTGATTGACCCCCCCAAAAAAAACTCTCAAGAACCCACACACTATATCTCTCTAGGTTTGTATCTCTCTCACACACAACCCCACGTAGGTGGTGTATGTATACAAGAAGAGAATAGGTGCACCGTGCACGTACTCACGCTTCGTGCCCAGCCACACCCGCGCGGGTATACGGTTTAGCTCATTTCTTTATGAAATGGCAGCCCACGTGCTAATTTGAACGCCTGTAGCGGTTGTTTACCTAGGGAGGTCGTGTACCACGCGTGCACAAAACAAAGTTCGACTTGACGCGTTGCCGCATTATTTTTAAATAAAGTTATAGCGCTCAATGGCACGTACACAGAATATAAAATGATTTTTATGGAGGAAAAGGTAGTCCGCTCTTCAGAGTATCTCACACAAGGCTTCGGTGGCCTCTCTCTCGCTCACCACTGGTCATTGATCTGGCCGCATCCCGTCCGCCGGGGGAAAGGGAGTGCGGTGGCCTCTCTCTCTCACTGCTGGTCACTGATCCGGCCGCATCCCGTCTGCCGGGGGAAAGGGAGTGCGGTGGCCTCTCTCTCTCTCTCACCGTTGGTCACTGATTCGGCCGCATCCCATCCGCCGCGGGAAAGGAAGGAAGTGCATCATTTCTCCATTCGACATCGCCTAGGCAGCATGTCCCGATCTGCGGTACACGCTGTTCTCTCTGACCAAGCTCCGACACGGCAGGGCCTACGCCACCTGCTCGCAGATTCCGCCCGCCGCCGCTCACCTAGTTACATCCTGACGACCTCCAGGTATCCCCTCCGGCCTTGCTCCACCGCTCGTTTTCCCACATCACTGCATGTGGATCTTCCATAGTTCTTTGCCCAAAATGTAGCTCGTCCGGCGTACTTTCCATATTGCAGTCTCGTCCTCACACCGTTTTAGACAAACACAACCGTGTTGTTATCTTCCCTTAGGACAAGGAATATGCTTCTTTTTTGTTGTCGCATGTGTCATCAACTGTTATTGGCCAGTAATTGTTTCCTTTCTACCTCTTTTTTGCAAAAAGGGCTATCCATTTCACCTCATTGCTATTGCGACCTTTTGGTGAACTGCACAAATCACTTTTTTCTTAAGAGTGTTTTGTGCAGTTGTACTAAAATGTCACACGGGCAACGTCTCTACATTTCAGTGCGACTGCACAAAGGGAGATTGGTTTTGCTCTATCCTCCTCATCCAACTCCGAGCCTAATGTTCTCCAACTAGTTAGTCCTAAGAGAGACCGCAAAGGTGACCGGCTTCTATTTGTGTGTTTATTGTTTCATCAGCAGTCCTCTATTATCGTAATCACACTTGATATCTTTGGAACAGGGACACTCAGCTCTATTTTAGTGGAACTGCATAAAATGATCGGAATGTTGCATGCTCCAGACAACTATTTTTTTCCAACATGCCTTGTTGATTTAGACAGAGCTGGGGGGACGTTGCTGCCAATGAAAGCATGGATCAATTTTAATTTAACACCTTCTCACAACTTTGTCTTCAGTTGTGATGTAATTATTAGCTCTTATCTGCTAATAATTGACATGCATTAGCAAGGAAGTTAGTTTTTTATTGTTTCCGAAAGAGCATCGATGGCAAGACACGCGAAACAAAAGCTAAAAACTCACACCATTGTACAATTTCATGTTGCAAGAAAATTATTTGTATAGTACGTCAATTATGTAAACAAATGATGGAAGCTTGATAGCATTGCCAGAAGCCTCTTCATCATCCGGGTCCATGTGCCATGCACGAAATTATACTCCTTCATTCCTAAATATTTGTCTTTTTACAAATTTCAAACGGGCATATTTTAGAGTGTAGATTCACTCATTTTGCTTCGTATGTGTACTCCCTCCGTTACTAAATATTCCATTCGTCTTAACAGAGATTTCAACATATTTTAGAAAGACAAATACTCCGGAGTATATTTAAGAACCGAGGGGGTAGTGCACAACCGCATGGGAGACTCAGCCCGGTCGTTGCGCCGCATTAATAGTGAGTAATGAGAAGTCAAATCATAAGCCCCACCTTTCCCACTGTAAGTTGCTCTGAAGAAGCAACCATCAATACACTCTTCTTTAAATCTGCTCATACTACTCCATCCGTCACTGTTTATACAGCACGCTTCGGAAAAAAGAAAAAAATCTGTGGGACCAAGGCGACTAGCGATCGGCCCGAAAAATAGCATTGGTAGTTATAGCACATCGTCTACTACTAGAGGGAATAATGCGTACACACATGCATGCAGTGCTTCCACCCCGGGTACACACATGCATGCACTCCGTAGTAGTACAATACGTGGAGAGAAAATTGTGGAATGGATTGCAGTTACCACGCCCTAATTAATTAAGCATTAAACCAAAGGCGTCTAAAGTCTCTCTGGTGGTAGAAATGCATTGAGAGAAATGCATCATAATGAAGCGCGCCCTGTAAACTGTGACGGGGGGTGGAGTAGTATGAAGGTGCAAAACCAAGTACGCGTACTAGTACTGTGCTTGGATCTTCGCCCCTTCATGAAGTTGAATAATGATGGTACTTTGCTTGTTGGGTACTACAGTGTATGCCTCTGACAATCTGACACCGAATGGACTAATGCATGTCCACCGAGGGTAGGTTGCATTAGTCAAAAGGCGTAAGCGAGCTTCACCTTGTCCTGCAAGCTTCTCCTCATTCTGCGAGTTGACAGGACACACCAAAAAGTGGTGCTAGTCCATACTCCCTCCTTTCCGGTTAATATGGCTTAATCTTTTTTGCGGGTAAATGAGAGAGATTTATTCATATATAAGCATTCTTAGGACGATCAGCCAAGACACTTGTCACTAGGAAGCCAAAAAAAGAAGTAGGAAGCGAAGTGTTTCATCAAGCCAACTCTCGGCCACATTCAAAGTGCAGCAAGCACGGTTCACACGAAGATGCGCCGCAAGGTTTGCTGACCTGTTTACATGCTGAATAACAAAAAAAGAGGAAATATTACTGAGCGCTACTATTTGTAACAGGATATGAGCCAGAATTAAGCGAGAATTGTGGCGAGTGTTCCATGCAATCAACTTCCATTATCACATGCGAGAACCTTCGAAGAGAACCAAATGTGTTGAAGATTGCTTTATCACATTTTAAAATTATAATAAGAGTGCAGACGCTCCTCCATCCGGTTCCTAGTAGTATAGTGTAGTATGCTTCTGGCAATGTGACACCGAATTAACTGTTGCACGTCCACCGCCTGAGCGAGGGAGAGCTTGCATTAGTCAAAAGTTTCTCCTTGTCCTGCGAGCCACCGCGCGCAAGCTTCTCCCATCCCGCAACCTTCTCCTCGTTCGTCAAGTTGACGGGACACAACAAAGTAATGCTAGTCTATGCTGCCTCCTCTCCGGTTAACATGGCTTAATTTCAAACGAGATAAATACACTGTCTGTCACTGTATATTTGTAAAAATACGGTCAGTGGACTTCATAATATGCTCATTGCACTCAATATATATATTTTCTGGTGTTCATATGGTCACTAGCTCACCCTGACTGAGTATGTCTGTGCATGCACGTGTAGGTTGAGAACTTGAGCGTCACCGTGTGTGTTCCGTCGTGTGCTCGGACATGCATGCATTAGGGCGTCGCGCGCGTTTTTGCGTCCATGTGTATGTGTGACTGTTGCATACACGTAGGGGGAGTACGTGTAGGGGCCACTAAGGAGCAGTCAAATCACACAGTAAGTTAGTCGGAAGAAGCAACCATCATTTCACTCTTGAATGACACGTACGCAATATAAAATGGTTGATATGGAGAGAAAAAGAAAACCACTATACTCCCTCCTTTCCGGTTTATAAGGCTCAATTCAAAGTTCTCACCAACCAAGGTAGATGGTGAGTGGTGGAATACTTTTTGTAGTTTGCAAAAGCACCCAATTAATGCTCTTGTTTTCCTCAAAAAAGTATGTTTACCAATGCATTAATTGCAATGCATGCATGCATAAATTACATGCATTGGTCAATTTTCTCTTAGTACTTGCATGCAAAGATTTAATGCACCTAGGAATCTGAACATGTGATGGAAAACAACCGAATTGAGCCTTATGAAATGGAAAAACTAAAATTTTGAGATAAGCCCTATAAACCGGAAAGGAGGGAGTATATACACTAGCAGGGTGCGTGTGAGAGACGGGTCAGGAGGTGAATGACACGTGGCCCCAGGGGGTGGCTGGCCCACCTATCATACAGCCAAAGGCAGGTGCAGTAGAGGGCCGAGGAGTAGTACGAAATCCTACGCACCTACGCACGCTAACCAAGGGCTGAGTGATCACTCGAATCGCAAGATCAGTTGACTAGAAGCTACGCTAGACCCATGGAGGCGATGAGCGCGAGCATCAGCTGGCTGTGCCAGATGGTCCACGACGCCGGCCTGCGGCCCGGCAGGTAGTATTGCTTGAGGCCACCAGGGCGAGGGGCCGCTTGGACGATAGCTTCGCATCCTTGTTCGACAATGTCCTCGTCGGTTTCCTCGACAAGTTCACCGTTGTCAAGAAGCTTGCGGACGACTTTGACGTAAGCCTCCAGCCGACACGCCCAGGCTCTGCGATGCCCGCCACCCTCAACGGCCACTATGGTAACAACCTCTTCGATGCACTGGTGGCCCTGTGACTGCCCACCGTCGCGCCGGAGAATGTCCACCTCGAGGTCGCGCTCGCTGCGCAGCGCCTGGCACAGCAAGACACCATCGACATAATCACCCACGTATACGCGCAAATCGTCCACAAGGACTAGTACATGCATGAGGAGGACGATAGGACGCTGGCCTTCTTGGAGCGCAGGGCAACCTTGGACGGCACTGTTCAGAAGCACGTTGAGCTCGCCGCCAACGCCGCTGCTCCTCACACGTCGCTTGGTGACCCGGCGCACTAGGGGGTGAGGATGTCGTTGAACGTTGATGGATCTGTATGTATTTTTATCCTTCCGTCAAATCCATGTAGTAGTATATGATACTACAGTAATTATCTTACCTTCCGCATCAACTTCATAATTTTCGTACGTACTCCATGCATGAACGGCGCCAGAAGCAAACTTCTCATTACTCTAGGCAAAATCGTTATTTTCTATCTATCGGTCGCGCCATGGAGCAGAACCAAATTTTACAAGTTACGAGTTCAAAAGGAAAAGCCTGCTGTGTTCGCGTCGCACCCCCACACGGTTGGTCTGGCACGCCGCTCAAGGGGGAATGCGTGCGGTGTTGCATTTTCACTTACAAGTGGGACGCAGTTGAGCAAACCGACTATCGGCAAACCCCCACCCCGCCCACCGCGCGATGGCTGAGAAAAGAGGACAGGAGGGAGAAGAGATGGCTGTAGCACGGACTCCAAGAAAATTGGTGTCGGATGGGACTCGTGTGGGTGGCATGTGCCGTACTGCTAGATGTGCATGCTAGTTATGGCCCATGCCACCCCACTATATCGAGCCTATATCGAGGTACGTAGAACAAATTTCCTGCAGTCCGTGCTCAGCCCTCCTCTATCTCTCTTCTCAGCCAGCAAGCGGATGCGCGGAGCCCATCGTCTGTTAGCTCACATGCGGCCCCACATGTCAGTGAAAACGCAAGAGGACCCACTGAACCTGCACATCTTTCACCTAGACGTGTTGGTGATGAAAAACAAATCCAATAAAGATCTTCGGTGGCCGCTTTTGGAGTTACTCAAGAGTAGTAAGATTCTATTTACAGTTTAACCCAAGATGCACATCTCGTGGCTTCAACTACCACTCTATTTTCTTTCATGACACGACGTGGATGCTGGATGTCCCACGTGTCGGCAAAAGGAGGAAGAACCCGACCAAATCTTCGGTTCTGCTCTCGGATTAGACTAGTTGTGCTAACTTAAAAATTTTATTGTGTACTCCCTCCATTCCAAAATACACTTGACTTCCATTTGTCCAAAAATGGATGTACCTATATACTAAGACATGTCTAGATACATATATATTTTGACAAATAGAAGGTATGTAGTATTGTGCAACGGAGGGAGTAGAATGGATGCAAGTTTTTGTATTGGGAAGAAGAGTACATCCATATATTGATCGAGCGCAATTTAGTAGATGTACTATCACTTTTAGCTAGTATAGAATAGAGGCTAGACATGAGACTAGATGCGAGGAAGCAACGTCTACTTCTTTACACTCGAAGAAGAAAGAAGCACGCAAGATCGAGCCTCCACAGATCAACAATGAATGCATCGAGAAGGCAATAATCCAACTTACTACAAGAGTAGTCAAAATTATTATTGGAGTTCGTGCAAAATGGAGGTCCGTTTGGGGTCGTGCATTGGAGTTGGCCTTACAAGTGGGACCACAGTTAAGGAAACCGACCATCGGCAAACCCCCACCTCGCCCGCCGCGCGATGGCTGAAGTTAGAGAAACGATGAGGTTGAAGAGATTGCTCTCGCATGGAATCCAAAAAATAATATGGTGTTAGATGGATGTCGTGGTGGTGGCGTGTGCCATAGTCCTGGACGTGAATGCTTGTTCTAGCCCATGCCACCCTACTACTCTTACTACTTACTCCTACTATATACTATACTACTAGTATATCGAGGATTCGAGGTGCTGGTTACGTACAACGAACACATTAACATATGGCTACAGTAAAAACACATGCCCGATGCGCGAAGCATGTGAAGCTAGTACAAATAGTGTACTACTATTGTTGATTGGCCTGATCCGATAACCTGTTGAAATGCACGTACAATTATGTATTTGGAAAATATTTTTTTGCCTCGTCGCACCACTCACTCAGAGAAGCGACTCGAAAGCCATTCATAAATTTAGTAAGTTTATCACAGGCATATCATTTTATTACATAGTACAACAGGTCATCAACCCACATCGACAAAGAGGATACATTATAAATACTAAATTTTTCACCACACAAAAAATAACAAGCCATGAAATGAACTTCAACTCAACCATTCCGCGGCGTTGAAATGCTTGCTTTGAACCACAAGTGATTCTCTGGGACGGGCCATTCGTTGTCGATCTGGAGACCAACGCAGGACTGATCATCCAGGCTGAAGCGGCCTACTCTATAAGTACCAGGGTTGGGAACCACCCAAATGTCCGAGGTATGGACACAGTTGCTTCTCATAAATGTGTCAACAACAGTTGGATCGCCTTTCACCATCATCGGATAGTTTTGTCCAAGGAAGAGCGAGTTTTCTCCAAGACTATCAATTCTGTGCCAGGGAGAAGGAGTTGGCGCTAGCACCCTAGTATCCATCCCGAATACCATGCAACGGGTGTTGGAATAGGTCCGGAGAGTGCGACCATGGGAGACTACACCTGCTTCCTTAGCAGTAACATCATCAGTGGGTTGTATACACACAAGAAGAGGTGATCCATCGGAATTAGTCGCCAGGCACCACAACGTATATCGGCGCTGCTCATCCTCATGCTCATGATCATCACCATCGTCATCTCCCCCTTGGTTATAAAAATCTTCAAGTATAGGTGGTGGGATGTTCACAGGACCTTGGAAACACAAGAAGAAGGTTAATTAGTAAAGGGAAACTTGCTAACCCGCATGCATGTGGATGAAACAATTATAATTACGGTGGAAGACAAACGTACCAAAACAACGAGGATGCCATGCAAAAGCAGTGCCACGAGTGGTGGCAGCAAACACAAGGCCCTCGTATTCAATTGCATCACAGTAGTCATCCGTGTACAGAAACTGATTTTTGAGCAATATCCATCGAGTGAAACCATCAAGGATGGCAACAAGCTTGTCAAAGATAGCAACAACATCATAGTTTTTGTAATTCCAAGAGCGGTTGGGAACTCGACAAATTGCTATCTTCCGTAGACGACAGTCACCATGATCATATTTGAACGTGCGTACATTACCGGTGTGCTCAACCTCTGGGCAGTGTGCTGAGATTTTTGGAAGTGGAACCCGGTGACGAGTGTACACATTCACAAGTTCCCACTCGCAGTTGGACCCAGTGTAAACAACCCAATCTCCATTTGCGCCCGCCCAAGTCTTGCCCTCAAGCGATGGCATCTTAAAATCACACGTATCATTATCAAGCGGCATCAACTTGCATAGGGCGAGGCGTCCGTCATGCCGGTGCCAGTCATCAGGGTCACGGCGAAGAAGATAGGGGAGATCAAACCGCTCCTTGACCCTTGGGTTCCTTGCAATGATGTTATTAGTTGAGTCGAGAATGGGCTGGAATGAACCTGCCATGCTAGCCGAGGTGATGACGTCACACCGATCAATGAGTTCCTCCAACACGTCATCTTTCAGATCGGGGCAAGAATAACGAGGTCGTTTCCGGCCTGTTCCCTCCATGGAGAATATGATCGAACAATGGCAGAAGAAAGGGTGAAGGGCTGAAGGAAAATGGAGGAGGGAGAGGAAGATCGTGCGACAATAGTTCCAAATCGAGAGGGAAAGGCGAAGAGTCGGTGGACGGTTGCAAGTTTGCCACGGTTCACGAAGAGGCGCCTCGGCCTACACATCCGTTCGGAAATACTCCTACTACTCGTCGTCGTCTCACTGATATGTTGGAACGGGACCACATGTCAATGATACATGGTGTGTAATTTCTCGTGCAAAATGCGATCTGGCCGCGTTGGCCCGAGGTGCCGCATTAGTTATCGACCTTTATTTTTTTAATGGCGTGCCGATCAGTTTTGAAGCATGACTAACTGGTATTGTACGCAGAGAAAATATAAACTACTCTACCACTACCCCACCTCCAGTACTAGTAGTATAAAAAAGATATATATATATAGGCAGGAGCTTCAGCGCTTTCTTTCTAAGGGCTGCCCACTTTCTTCTCACACTACCACCCTCTCTCCAGATCTAAAAAAGACTGCCCCTCTCTCCCTCCTCACCGGTGGTCACAGATCCGCCGCGGAAGAAAAGGACGTGCAGCGTTGACGAACTCGTCGTCGGCGAGCGAGGTCACGCACTGACGACAAGGCCGCCCTCTCAGACCTAGCGCACGCGCGGGATGGCCTCCGTCCCCAAGCTCGCTGCCGTAGTCTGTGCGGAGAACGACGGCCACGAGCGAAGCCACTTCCCGCCGACCCTCAGGTATGCTACCTCTTTTCGAGCCATAACCTTATTATATTGCCCCATCTTCTACTTAGTTGCATGTGGATCTTTTTCCACTCCACCATCTTCCAAATTTGCTATCCTCTACTCTGCTGGCCGCGCAGACGAAAAACATAATTTGCACTATTAAAGGAAACCCTACTTCATGCAGACTAATCCATGTCTGGGTTGAATAAGGAAAGGAAGGGAGACTGTACTGTCCAAGGGAGTAGGCATCGAACCCGCATCTAGGTTGAAAAGGGGAAAATCAGTAGCTAAGGAACGAGTCTCGTGTCTCTTGGTTGAAGAAGGGTAGAAAGTCATGACAACGCAATAGAGAATGACCAGGTCGATCGGTTTGTTGTCCTCGCATAGGGAAAAGGTGGCTAAAGAGAACAAAAATGGGACCGTAATCCACATATGTTGCCTGGATATTTGTTGCTCTGGGCAACCATACCTCCCTCACCACTCTGCGTCTGTGGAGGTACATCGTACCGGTGCCTCTAATGCTCTTATTGCCACTTTTTTGCTGTTAGTATAACGCCAGCAGTCAAGTCAAGCAATGCTACTGCTAAAGTGATGCCACATTTAACTAATGCCGCTCTCAGTCTAATGCCACCCATAAATTTAAGCAATGCCATTTAATGTCACTGGATTATTTCAGGGTTAGCTGTTGATTGTGGATGTATTAAAGATTTTTTAGCTACAAGGCATTCTAATGCTGTTGCACAGCCAGTATACCAACGATGAAACTTATTACTCCCGTCAGATTTTTTCACTGTTAATGCTTATAGATTACACACCTCACTTTCATGAGATAAGTTAATTTTTTTGTACAGTGTCACCAAAATGCCAAGGAGCTGATGTCATTTTATTTTGGTTAAACGGCACAGACAATTATGAAGACAAGAGGAAAGGTCAATAGTGGGCACCTCCTCCTCCGGCTGTTCTCTTGAGGAGGTCTGTATGTTTGTCTCTAATGCCTGTCGACTACATACCTGACATCATGATGTAATGTTAAGTCATTTCCTTTTGTACAGTGTCACTAACTTGTCAAGGCGATGATGGCATTTTATTTTAGTAGAACTGCACAAAATTTGCTTAAAAGAAGAGGAAAGGTCAGGAATGGCTCACTTTTCGAGAAAAAACTATGTATGCCTTCCTCACATCAGCTGCTGTTGCTTTATTTATTCCTTCAAACAGGTGGTTAGAAATAGTCTTGCTACCTTTTCCCATTAAGAAATTGGAATGCTTATATTTGTGAGTCTATGCTTCAACTAGTGCCACTTTTAGAGTAATCACACTTTCAATATCTATGCAAACAGGGATGCTCGATTTTAGTGGAACTGCACAAAAAGTCCAACTGGTTCAACATTAGGAGCATGTTTTTTTCCCAACCTTTATATCCAATTGGTGGCACTATGAGCTGTTCATTACGAAGGTACATGGTTTGCTACTATCTTGCTACTCTTTTTGTACTGTCATTAGATAGTAATACTAGTGGTTTGCATGTGAATTTATTGGCAGGGTGGACCTACATTGAAGGTGCAGGACAAGATTCAATGATTGGATGCTCAATTTCGGTTGTATCGATTTCACCTCTTCCATCACTGTGAACATGGATATCCTTGGTATGGTGAAGAATAGGTGCTATATTTCTGCTTTGAACCAGCAAATCAATTCAGTATGAAATTGTCCAGGGCAAAACATAACTGTATCAAATTGTCCAGTGCAGAACATGACAGATGCTAAGCAGAAGAGACATGTTTAAACTGAAAATACAAGGTGTGGTATATGTTTACTAGCTGCTTGATATTTGTGCAGACAGAGATGTCTGCCCGTTGCTATTTGGCAAACCAACAAAGTGCCCGCAATTTTGGTTGAACTGCACAAGAGAATAGTATAGTCACTGCATGCAGTGCCATTTGAAAATAGACATAGAAAGATTGGATAGTCACTTCATGGACTGCAGAAAAGTAGTACTGTACTATTTATTGGCCAACACTAGGTGCTTCATTGCTTTGGTCTGATTATACAATGGACATCATTTTGCCTAAGTTAAAGTTTGTATTCCAAAAATAGTCTCGCGGTGTGATCGAGGGAAGACCAAATCATATTGCAGTGCATGTTCCTCCATCATGTCTGGTTCATTCTCATGGTTCCAGCTGTTGGTGAAACCACTTATGTTTGCAAGAGGAATTGTAGACTTCACAAACAAATTTGTCTTTCAGTTTGTACTGAATGTTGGCCAATAGAAGCATCCATGTTAGTAGGAAGAACATATGTTTTTTCTAGATCTTTGCTTTTGGAGGTACATATTTGTATATGATCTGTGAGTCATTGAGATGCATTAACATGTTGATCTTATGTATGGGAATCGTACTAGTTAGTTTTAGTTGCGACGCAAGATATGAAGTGGCTGATCTTTGCTTTTGGAGCTACATATTTGTATATGATCTGTGAATCATTGAGATGCATTAACAGTTACATATTTCTGTTCTCTCAGTGTTTACAAGTTACTGATCGATCACTAGCTAGCCTACAAATGCGCTCCTGGCAGTTTTATTTGTGACGCAAGATGCGAAGTGACAGTTTTTTGAATAAAAATGCCTACCTCTGAAGAAACTGACAAGCTCGTACGCAAGCAAGTGCCTCCAATCAAACCTCTGGCAAGTCCGAGGCGAGGCGGAGGACGCCGGTGCCGGCGTTTAGCATGGACAGGAGATGGTGGCCGGCATCGTCTAGTTAGCTAAGAGTAAGTTAGTACTTGTACGCTACTAGAGTGTTAGTGGGAGTAGATAGTTAACTTGTTATGATGGTTGCCAACGTGGAAGTTCAGTACTCTATATGTGGATCAGACATGTTACTTTGGTCTGAATGTTGAACTTACCGTTTGAACATATGGAATGGGCTGTTATTTTTCTAAATGGGTTGTATTTGTCCTCCACGATTTAGAGGCTGACTTGTGGGCCTAGCAAGTTGACGCGTACACAATCAGGAGATCATTGTACGTGGAGAGGATGACAGCAGGGACCCGCCAAGGTCATGGCAGTACGCAAGAAAGTGCCTCCTTATTTCAAGCCAATAAAAAATGGATCCTCCTAGTGGATTTCTGACATCTGGGTCCCATGCCATTGTCAACGTAGTCAATAAACGAGAGAATTGCACAACGAGCGGCTGACACCAGGGACCCAGCAACTCACCCAGTTATTTTTTTTTGGGTTAATTTGATAAATGCCACTCCAAATCTGGTGTATCCTAGAAATGCCACTGCAATTTCCAAACTTTGAAAAATGCCATTTCATGCCATTTCTAGTGGCATTTTTCGAAGTCTGGAGTGGCATTTTTCAAAGTTTGCAAACTGCAGTGGCGTTTTTCAAAGTTTGCGAAAATTGCAGTGGCATTTTTCAAAGTTTGGAAATTGCAGTGGCATTTTTATGAATCGCCATAATTGGAGTGGCATTTATCTAATTTGTTTTTGAGACGGAAGTAGGGTGTCAACTGGGCTGTGCGGGACACTCTGGCCTGTCTAGACAGCCTTTTCTTTTATGTTTACCACAGACCAGCCCAGTAGTTTTTTTTCTTTCTGAAAATGGCTAGCCCAGTTTTTTTGTGATTTGTCAAGTAAGTCGCTTTATCAGGCCTGTTGGGTTGCAAATCTTTCAAGACGAGGAGAGCTTCATTCGGCTGGCCGAGAAAATGTCCTATCAATAATGAGAAATGGGCTGTACATTTTTAAAGCACATCAAACCGGCAATTATTCTCAAATATCTTTTTTTCATTTTGAGATTTTAAATTGCATTGATTTTTATGCGTGGACAATTTATTGGATTTTATATTGATATACATTTATTTTTAAAATCAGTATGAATGTGACTCAAAATTTCGGGATTAAAAACAGTTTAGACCGCACCGACATATGTAAAATTTCATATAATTTTTTAACCGTGGCCACAATATGGGTTGTAATGCTAACATAAAGAATATGGGCTCCAAAAAACCCGTAAGAATTAGCAAATGGGCTGTAAATTATTTGAAATAATGGCAGATGGGTTGTATGCTGTTTTCCATAGATTTGAGGCTTTCCACAGATGGCCTGTATACTGTTGGATGTCCATCCAATGGCCGTCGTGCTTCTTCAATCTCTGCTCTTCCTGCTCCAGCCGCTCAAACAAGCGTCGGCGGGATTGCCTGCTCCCTCCTCCCCGCGGCCGGCTGTGCTGCCACGCAGGCCTCACCGCCCCATCGTACTCCCATCGCTGGCCTAGCCATCCCTCTACTCACCCACACCTGCAGTTATTCTCCGGCGACGGCGGAGGAACCAGTAAACCCTCGTACAGTCGTACTCCCCTCCGTGTGGGAAACAAAAATAACGGCCGAGTCTTCCCTGCCTCCGTGTCGTTACCTTCCTAGGCCTCATTGTCGTCCTCCGCCCTGGTGCTCTCGGCGTGGCGTGGTCAGCGTGGTCAACGACCGACATGCATTTGAAGTGGACTGTACGTGCAGAGGCTGACAACTGGGTCCACGGCCGCACACAAGGAAATGCCTCCTTATTATGTGCAAAATAATGATTTCCTCCATCTGACATCTGGAACCCACCGAAACGGCCTCCGTATTTCGCGGAAAAAACGTTACCGCCGCTGACAGCTCGGACCCACCAGCTACATCTTCGCACGCAAGGAAGTGCCTCCTTATTACGCACAAAAAAATGAATACTCCCCCTGCTAGCTAGGACCCAGTATAGTGGGCCAACTAAGTTGACGGGGACGAAGGGCTTTGTCAACTTAGTCAATATGCACGATTCTAGCTCGACTGACCGTACGATGTCCATCCAACGGCCGTAGTGCTTCTTCAACCTCTTTTCTTCTTGCTCCAGCCGCCCAAACCAGCGCCGGTCGTGCCGCTTGCTCCTGCCTCCCGTGGCCGGCTGTGCTGCCGCGGAGGCCTCACCGCCCCATACTACTCCCACCGCTGGCCAGGCCATCCCTCCACTCCACTCACCCACACCCCCTGTTATTCTGCGGCGACGGCAGCGCAGCCGAATCAGTGAACCCTCGTACTCCTCTCAGCGTGGGCATCCACTGCCACGTCTTCCCCGGCTCCGCGTCATCCCCTGCCTAGGCCTCGCCGTCGTCCACCGCCGTGGTGCTGTCGGCGCGCCGTGGTCAATGTGGTCAACGACCGAATTCCATCGGAAGAATACTATGCGTGGAGAGGCTGACAGCTGGGTCCATGACAGCCGCAAGGAAGTGCCTCCTTATTACGCGGAAAATAATTATTCCTCCACCTGACATGAGGGACCCACTGGACGGGCCACCAGTATTTTGTGAAAAAAATCTTTTCCCCCTGACTGCTGGGACCCACCGGATGGGCCACCATATTTCGCGAAAAAAACGTTCCCCCCGCTGTCAGCTCGGACCCACCGGAAGTGCCTCCTTATTACGCACAAATAAATGAATACTACCCCGGCTAGCTGGGACCCACCTTGCTGGGAGGCTGACTTGTGGGCCTACTAAGTTGACGGGGATGGAGGGCTTTGTCAACTTAGTCAATATGCACAATTCTAGCTCCACTAACCGTACGATGTCCATCCAACGGCCGTAGTGCTTCTTCAACCTCTAGTCTTCTTGCTCCAGCCGCCCAAAGCAGCGCCGGTCATGCTGCCTGCTCCTGCCTCCCGTGGCCGGCTGTGCTGTCGCGGAGGCCTCACCGCCCCCTACTATTCCCACCGCTGGCCGGGCCCTGCGGCGACAGCAGCCTCACACCGCAGCCGAATGAGTGAACCCTCATACTCCTCTCCGCGTGGGCATCCACTGCCGCGTCTTCACCGGCTCCGTGTCGTCCCCTTCCTAGGCCTCACCGTCGTCCACCGCCCTGGTGCTCTCGGCGCGGCGTGGTCAACGTGGTCAAGGAACGACTTCCATCGGACGTGGACTGTACGTGGAGAGGCTGACAGCTGGGTCCATGGTGGCAGCAAGGAAGTGCCTCCTTACTACGCGGAAAATAATGATTCCTCCACCTGACAGCAGGGATCCATCAGATGGGCCACCGTATTTCGCGAAAAAAACGTTTCCCCCCTGACTGCTGGGACCCACCAGCTAGACCTTCGCACGCAAGGAAGTGCCTGACAGTCGGGACCCACCTGGTCGAAGCGTATGTAGCGTTGTCATTCTGGTCGCGAACGTGTACGTACATATATACTGGTGGATGTAGAGGCACGCACGTGTCGTAGTAGAGGCGGCCAGGGTGCAAGAAAGAAAATACGGCCACGTATGTGTACATATGGGCGGGGTCTCGAACGCCTACTCGCGCATACGTACGGCGAGGGCTCGTGTACATGGCTGGGTCGGAATGGAGAAACAGCGTCGTCATCGTGTTCATGGGTCGGAACGGAATGCGTGGTCGTGTTCATCGGGAGGGCTTGGACGGAAGAGGCAATAGAAACGAGGCCTGGCGTACCGCACAACGGAGGAAACGGACCTCCTACAGTCGAAACGGGGGTCCTGTTGATCGGGAGGGCTGTGGCGTACCGCAAAACAGAGGAAACGGACCTCCTACGGTCGAAACAGGGGTCCTGTTGATCGGGAGGGGTGTGGCGTACCGCAAAAGGGAGGAAACGGACCTCCTACGGTCGAAACGGGGGTCCTATTGATCGAGAGGGGTGTGGCGTACCGCAAAACGGAGGAAACAGACTTGTGTTGGAGCGCTACGGTCGAAACGGGGGTCCTGTTCATCGGGAGGGGTGTGGCGTAGCGCAAAACAAGACTCCACGGGATATTGTTCATCTCCACCGTCGACCCCCTCCAGCCTCCACGAGCTACTGTTCATCCACCGTCGACCTCCTCCAGCCTCCACGGGCTCCTGTTCATCCAGCCTCCACCACGCGCTACTCCATCGGCTACTGTTCATCCAGCCCTCCACACCACGGGGTCCTGTTCAACCACCCCTCCACGGGCACCCCTCCACCTTCTACTGTTCATCCTGCCCTCCACACCACGGGGTCCTGTTCATCCACCCCTCCACGGGCACCCCTCCACCGTCTACTATTCATCCAGCCCTCCACCACACCACGGGGTCCTGTTCATACAGAGGCAACGCCACCGCTCACTGTCCATCCACCCCCCCGCAACACTCACTGTTCATCCCATCGATCGGCTTCAGTTAGCAACAGTAGCCAAGGAATCGCTCGATCGGGTTCAGTTAACAGCCATTGATCGATCGCTCGGGTTCAGTAACGCGTAGCCTGCAGTGCAATCGCTCGAGTTCAGTTAGAGCCCAATGCCTCGCTCGGGTTCAGTTAGAGCCAATGCCTCACACACACGCGCGTACGTGTACGAGAGAAACGCGCATCGCTCGGCCCCCGACCTCCCTCCGTAATCGGGAACTCCCTGAAATTTTCCTCCCCCTCGCTTCTACCACGGGTTTTTTCGTCATGGACGGCCCAAAGAATGTCATGCAGCTGCGTCTCCGGCCCTCCCAGGAAGAAAAGCCCATTTTCTGTCATGATTTTTTGTCATAGAAGTAGGAGCCCACCACATCTATGATGATACCGGGTTTTGTCGCAATTATCGTCATAGAAGTGTCATATGTATGATAGAAAAAAATTCGTTCGGCCCAAAATGTCACGGATGTGTCTTTTTTGTAGTGTCTCCATCGCGCTGAGGCATATTTCCTCGCAATTCCTCTTCCAATTTCATTTCGTAAGTTCACTACAAGAAACTTCTAGTTTGCCGTCAGTGAGTGGCTTTGCCGCCAGCATTTCGTCGGGGTAGACGGCAAAGAAAGTTTTGTCGTCATCTGCTGATGGCAAAGTATGACTGACAACAAATCTTTGCTTTGCCGTCTGTGAGCGCGCTGGCCGATGGAGAATCTAGCGAAAGGATGACGACGAAGAAAACAAGA
This sequence comes from Triticum urartu, assembly GCF_003073215.2. Taxonomy (NCBI): domain Eukaryota; kingdom Viridiplantae; phylum Streptophyta; class Magnoliopsida; order Poales; family Poaceae; genus Triticum; species Triticum urartu. The sequence goes on from NC_053022.1 coordinate 38,896,957, forward strand.
TGGCAAACTGGCTCTTCGCCGTCTGTTGTTTCGCTGAGTGACGGCAAAGGATGGATACATGTCCATTCTAACGGTAGGTGTCGGTGTCAAAACCGGCGGATCTCGGGTAGGGGGTCCCGAACTATGCGTCTAAGGCAGATGGTAACAGGAAGCAGGGGACACGATGTTTTACCCAGGTTCAGGCCCTCTTGATGGATGTAAAACCCTACGTCCTGCTTGATTTATTCTTGATGATATGAGTATTACAAGAGTTGATCTACCATGAGATCGGAGAGGCTAAACCCTAGAAGCTAGCCTATGGTATGATTGTATGTTCTCCTACGGACTAAAACCCTCCGGTTTATATAGACACCGGAGGGGGCTAGGGTTACACAAGGTCGATTACAAAGGAGGACATATACATATCCGTATTGCCTAGCTTGCCTTCCACGCCAAGTAGAGTCCCGTCCGGACACGGGACGAAGTCTTCAATCTCGTATCTTCATAGTCCAACTGTCCGGCCAAAGGATATAGTCCGGCTGTCCGGAGACCCCCTAATGCAGGACTCCCTTAGTAGCCCCTGAACCAGGCTTCAATGATGATGAGTCCGGCGCGCAGTGTTGTCTTCGGCATTGCAAGGCAGGTTCTTCTCCAATTTTCGAGTGTTCGTAAAGCAGTGTCCGGTCCCATAAATGTTCGGACCTCTTGGCTTCTGTGCCCAATAAGGGCTATCTCCCACGCGTTGAATGAATACGAGGCGCCAGGGCGTTTTTACATTCGCCCCCCTAGCCAGACAAATAAATTGTCTATTAAAGGGATGGGGATTCTTAGATCCGATCCATGCCATCCTTCCCCCCAGCGAGAATCCATCAGAGTGCATTTCGGAAGGATCCATTCCAGCATGGCCGACCTCCGCAGCTCCTCCTCCCGCTCCCATAGCCCTAAGCCCAGTGATTGGGAGAGGTGTTCAGTCCCACACAGTCGATTGGTCGAACTGCAGACCAAGGGATTTCTCCCTCTGGCATATATGGTGCCCGTCCGAGCCGGGCTCGCCACCTACATTGGTGGGGAGCAAACGGAGAGATTCCCCAGCCCCCCTACGGGGGAGCGGCTATGCCTTGTCCCCTATCTATTGAGGGGACTTGGATTTCCAATTCATCCGTTCCTCCGCGGGCTCCTGGAGTTCTACAGCTTCCAATTACACAATTTCACCCCTACCTCCATTCTACATATCGCCGGCTATGTTGCTCTCTGGGAGTTGTTCCTAGGTTGCAAGGCTCACTTTGAGCTGTGAAAAAGGCTATTTTGCCTTGTCCCTCGCACACAGAGGGGATCACTTTATCAAGTGGGCGGAGCCGAAATATGGCGCATCGCTGATACCGGATACCTGTTCGGTACCCCGAAGAAGTCGTCCGAAGACTGGCCTTCAGAATGGTTTTATATGGAGGACGTTCCCCTTCCGGACCCTTTTCGGCTGGGTCTTCCTGAGTTCAGCAATGCTCCTCTGAAGAAACGATGAAGTTGGCGCCCACGGAGCCCCCAGGTGGAAGACAATGGAGAAGTCCTCTACCTGATGAACCGGATTAAAGCACTGGCTCAATCAGGATTGACAGTAATCGAAGTTATGTCGATTTGCATAATGCGGGGACTGCAACCACTTCAATATCGTGGGCACCCCTTGTGATGTTTTAACGGGGCGGATGATGCCACCCGCTGCGGGCGTAAGGGTCCAAACAATGCTGCCGCTTTAGCAAAGATTCTATCCGAATTGTTCAAGGGAGAGGAAGAGGAGTTCATCCGCATCAAGCCACGGGACAGATTCTCCATGTACAATCCTCCAGGCTGGGTAAGTTATATCTCCTTACTCCCATTTTTCCCGCATTATTTGTCGTAAGTATTCACCTTGCCACTTTGCGGCAGGAACTGCGAAAAGCCATAAAGGAGGTCAGCAGCCCTTCTCCACAACCAGAGGACCCTGACCGAGTCCTCGACTCCGGACTTGAAGAAGATCCGATTATATTTGTGGAGCTGATAGACCGGCAGTTCTATCAGTTAAGCTGTGATGATGCCATGGTGGCCATTACGGCCGACTACCCCGGACTGCTTCCTGCATCGCACGTAAGAAAAACCAAAAATCCCAACTCCAAAAACTAGGATCCCCTTTTAAACACTTTACCCACCATATACATATGACATTTTTATAGGAAGGCATTCAGGATGCCCTGCCGAACCCGTAGCAACTCGCCAACAAGAGGCGCCGAGGCCGGGTAGGCCAAAAAGGAAGGCGGTCAGGACGAAGACACCGGCGCAAAGGTATAACAAAAACCCCGCTCCGTGGTTGTCGTCTTTCTCGAAATGTAATGACGCCCATGTTTCTTTAACAGAAAAATTGCTCGCCGGAATATTCCCGGCGATGTTGCTAATCACGCTTCCACCAGTCGGGCACCAGGACCGGACATAGAGGCGGAAGCCGATATGGGGCGGGCGCCGGATAACCCCCCTACAGAGGATGCAGATAGATTATCCGCTACAAACTCAGAAGTGGAAAGCCCCATGAATCATAGGCGCCGCTGGGCCGTACTCCGTGACGCTTGTTTCTCACCAGAGGCATTTGATGCCTTCAATTATTGAGAGGCGTACCTCTGTGCTGCTCAAGATGGTCTAGCCAGACCACGGATCAGTATGTAAAGGATGTACGGGTAAGTAAATCTGACGATTTATATGTATCAGTAGCCCCTGAGACTTGAAACAGTTAGCAGAACTGATTTAAGGATCATCTTTATTGTGCATGTTCTTACAGAGAAGAATACTAGGCTGTCACAGGAGCTGGAGGAATGCAAGACCCAACTGCGGGCCGTTGTTGCCGCATTGCAGGAACCGGAAAAGTCTCCCGCTGGTAACATTTACTTTAAAGAATGATGGTTACCATATAGTATGCGGCGTGGCTGCAGATCTAACAATAGATGTTGCAGATGAATCTGGAGAAAATCCAGAGGACCAGCATGTCGTGCGACATCTAGAGGCTGGCAAACGCGTGCTGACTGAGGTTAGGTGGGAGAAAAACAATCTCCAACACACCAATATCAAGCTGAGCGTGGAACTAAAAGACGTTCGAGCCCAGCTTGCAGACTCCGAGAAGGAGAATAAGCGGCTTCGGCGCGGCATTTTTAGTAAGTGCTTGAATGAATCCTTTTGAAGGAGTTCGCCGAAGAAGCCGACTAACAGCGTTACGTATGTAGGTATGCTGACGGGTCGTCCCATGGAGGAAATGCCCGGGTCTACGGGTGATCTTCTATCCGAGCTCTCACATCTACACGAACAAGTTCGGCAGGTGATGCAAGGTGTTGCCCAGGCCTTGTGGCCATCCGTCTCCCCGCCAGAGGGCATTGCAGAGCTTACAGAGAAGCTCAAGGGAGCACGGCGGCGCTTCCGATTATGGAAGACATCGGCCTGCCGACAAGGTGCCAGAGAAGCCTGGGCCATGGTGAAGACGCGGTATACCAAGGCTGACCCAAATCACATGGCCGAGGTCGGACCTATGGGGCCCGACGGAAAAGAGATCACCGTTAGCTTAGTTTATGGGCAAGTAGAATTAGCCGCAAAGTATTCCTAATAGGATTGTAGGCTAGACCGCCTGTTGGATGGTATAGAAGAAGAATTTAGTCAGTCTGCATGAATATGTAATTAATGTGACATGTATAATGCCTTCTAGCTGGATTGTAGATCATTTGTCTTGGCGGACCTTTTGGCTTCAACCTCGGGACCAAATAGTCCGGAGTGTATCCGAATACCCGCTCGGTTATATAAGAATCGAGGTATGCATGGATACCAGGCGTAGGGGTCATTAGTGCTTGAACGGACAAGTGCCCAACTAGTTATGTTATATTACATGGGTAGTAAGAAACATCTTCCAGGGAGAATAGTTCCGTTAAGGGTTCCTTTCCCTGGGTATGCATGCCCTAAAGTGCATGTCCAGACTGCGATAAGAAACGCAGGAAAAAACATCTAGGGGTAGATATGGAAAATAAAAAATCATCTTTTGTTTGCCGACCGAATATTCCCTTAAGAATGCTAGCTTTCGGCTTCACCCAGTCTGAGGTACACATCCGGCTGACCCGGCAGTAACAATCGCAGAGGTTCTCCCCTTATGCCCTAGCCGAATTAACGGGAACGTAGGGCATAAATACAAGAGCCAGGCAACATAGCTTGGCTAAAACTTAAGTCATATCGATGCATATAATGGCAAAAAAAGGTACATGCGGAAGTATAACACATGTGCGGGGTATGAGGCCTAGATAAATAATTAAGCTTCTGTGAAAGAAGCCCCCAGGTATGATGAGCGCGGCTAGCGCATCTATAATATGCAAGCGAGGCACAAGTTGGCCCTTGAAGGCCCAGAAAAAGAATAAAAGAAAGAAAGAAAGAAAAACAAGACAGATAATGTATATGCAAAAAATGGACAGAGGAAGGGGACGAACATAGAGTCTGGCGCTAGGCGTAGAATCTTCGGAGCCTGGCCGCGTTCCATGGGTTTGGCTCGAGTCAATTAGTCGATGCATCCCGCAGTCAGTACGCTCCACCGGTCAGAACTTGGTCAATAATGAAGGGACCTTCCCATTTGGGCTCGAGCTTGTTCTTTTTCTTATCCGGCAGGCGTAGAACTAGTTCGCCAATGTTATACGTTCTGGCCCGTACTTCTCTGCTTTGGTATCTGCGATCCTGTTGCTGATAAAATGCGGAATGGGATTTTGCTACATCGCGCTACTCGTCTAGGGTGTCCAGACTGTCCTGTCGATTGATCTCGGCTTCTCTTTCTTCGTACATGCGCACCCGAGGAAAGTCATGAATTATGTCACAGGGCAGGACAGCCTCTGTGCTGTACACCATAAAAAGGGTGTATATCCGGTACTACGATTCGGCGTGGTTCACAGCCCCCAGAGTACAGAGTCGAGCTGCTCTACCCAGTGCGTGTTAGACTCCGTTAAGGAACGCACTAAACTGGGTTTAATGCCGCTCATTATAAGACCGTTTTCTCGCTCAACTTGGCCGTTGGTTTGTGGGTGATAGACTGAAGCATAATCAAGCTTGATGCCCATTTTGCTGCACCAGAGTTTTACCTCATCGGTAGTGGAGTTCGTGCCGTTGTTAGTGATGATGCTGTGGGGGACGCCATAACGGTGTACGACCCCGGATATGAAGTCTATCACCGGTCCGGATTCGGCTATTTTAACAGGTTTGGCCTCTATCCATTTGGTGAATTTATCCACCATGACCAATAAGTATTTTTTCTTGTGGGTTCCCCCTTTAAGGGTTCCAACCATGTCAAGCCCCCAGACCGCGAAGGGCCACGTAATGGGGATTGTTTGGAGGGCGGTGGGTGGCATATATCTTTTATTTGCAAAGAGCTGGCAACCGGCGCAACGTTGGACCATGTCTTGTGCATCTGCCCGGGCCGTTGGCCAATAGAATCCTTTGCGGAAGGCCTTCTTACAAGAACCCGGGCTGTGGCGTGGTGACCGCCGAGTCCGAGGTGAATTTCTGCCAAAAGGTTCCGCCCTTCCTCTTTGGAGATGCACCTTTGAAGGACTCCCATGGTGCTTTTTTATACAATTCTCCCTCATGGACCTTGTAGGCCGTAGATCGCCGCACTATGCAGCGTGCCTCATTTTGGTCCTCCAGAAGTTCCTGCCTAGTTAGGTAGGCCAGGAATGGTTCTATCCACGGGGCTATGATGGCCATCATTACGTGGGCTGAAGGTGTTATTTCGGTGGCAGAGCCTCCGATTGTGTCAGAGCGTTCGCTATCGGGTATTTTGGCCGGGTCCAGACTATTGTTACCGGTGTCCCCTTCCCATACTACGGATGGCTTGAACAGCCTCTCCAAAAATATGTTGGGGGGACCGCATCGCGTTTTGCGCCGATGCGGGTGAGAATATCCGCTGTCTGATTGTTTTCCCGAGCCACATGGTGAAATTCGAGCCCCTCGAACCGAGCTGACATTTTTAGAACGGCGCTTCGATAGGCCGCCATTTTCGGATCCTTGGCGTCAAAGTCTCCATTTATTTGGGATATTGCGAGGTTCGAATCCCCACGCACCTCCAGGCATTGAATGCCCATGGAGACTGCCATCCGAAGACCATGCAACAGAGCTTCGTATTCGGCTGCGTTGTTGGAGTCTGTATATAATATTTGCAGTACGTACTGAATGGTATCTCCGGTTAGGGACGTCAGGACGACGCCAGCCCCTAGACCCTCCAGCATTTTAGAACCGTTGAAGTGCATGATCCAATTGGAGTATGCACCGTACTCTTTAGGGAGTTCTGTCTCCGTCCATTCGGCGACGAAGTCGGCCAATACTTGCGACTTAATGGCTCGTCGAGGTTTGTATGTTATGTCGAACGGGAGGAGCTCAATGGCCCATTTGGCAATCTGACCCGTAGCATCGTGGTTGTTTATGATATCATTAAGTGGCACTTCCGAGGCTACTGTAATCGAACTCTCTTGAAGTAGTGTCGTAGCTTCCGGGATGCCATGAATACCGCATATGCTATCTTTTGATAATTTGGGTACCGTGATTTGCATGGAGTGAGGACAGTGGATACATAGTATACCGGCTTTTGAAGAGGGAATTTATTTCCGTCAGCTTCTCGTTCGACGACGAGCACTGCGCTTACAACTTGATGAATTGCCGCAATGTACAACAGCATTGGTTCGCCAATGTTTGGCACGGCCAGGATTGGGTTGGTTGCCAAAATGGCCTTTATTTCCTCCAATCCGGCTGTGGCAATGTCCGTCCACTCGAAGTGTTCGGTGCGCCGAAGGAGGCGATAAAGGGGTAAAGCCTTTTCTCCTAAGCGGGAGATAAAGCGGCTTAGAGCCGCCACGCATCCAGTTAACTTCTGGATTTGTTTGAGGCCTGTTGGGGGAGCCAACTGTGACAAAGCTCAGATTTTGGCCAGATTAGCTTCAATACCTCTACTGGAGACAATGAAACCCAGGAGCTTTCCGGCTGGTATGCCGAAAACGCATTTTTACGGATTGAGCTTGATGTCGTATGTTCGGAGGTTGTCGAATGTGAGCCTCAAGTCGTCTATCAAAGAGTCGACGTGTTTGGTTTTGACGACCACATCATCTACGTATGCCTCTACTGTTTTGCCGATTTGTTTATCCAGACATGTCTGAATCATGCACTGATATGTTGCGCCGGCGTTTTTGAGCCCAAAAGGCATTGTGTTGAAACAGAAGGGACCGTATGGTGTGATGAATGCCGTTGCGGCTTGGTCGGACTCCGCCATCTTGATTTGGTGGTAACCGGAGTATGCGTCGAGGAAACACAATGACTCGTGTCCTGCGGTAGCATCGATAATTTGATCGATGCGGGGGAGGGGGAAGGGATCCTTTGGGCAAGCTTTATTGAGGTCCTTGAAATCGACACAAAGGCGCCAGGATTTATCCTTCTTTGGTACCATCACCAGGTTTGCTAGCCAGTCCGGGTGTTTTATTTCTCTGATGAATCCGGCCTCCAATAACTTGGCTAGTTCCTCTCCCATGGCATGTCTCTTAGGTTCGGAGAAACGCCGAAGAGCTTGCTTGGCCGGCTTGAATAACTTTAGGATATTGAGGCTACGCTCGGCCAGCCTACGTGGGATTCCTGTCATGTCTGAGGGATGCCAGGCGAATATGTCCCAATTCTCGCGCAGGAACTCTCGTAGTGCGACGTCCACGGCGGGGTTTAACTGTGCCCCGATGGAGGCTGTTTTTGTAGGGGCCGTTGGGTGGACTTGGAATTTCACTATTTCATCCGCTGGTTTAAAAGAGGTGACTTGGATCTCTTATCGAGTATCACATCGTCCCTGTCCACTGTGGAGCGTAGCGTGGTTAATTCCTCGGGCGAGAGGGCTTCGGATAATGCCTCGTGGGCCGGTGCGGCTGTTTTGTTTTCGGCGTGGAGTGGTGTGTCCGGAACACTGGCGAGGGTGATGATTCTGTTGGGCCCGGGCATTTTGAGCTTCATGTACCCATAATGGGGTACGGCTTGCAAGATCGTGAATGCCTCACGTCCTAAAAGGGCGTGGTATCCACTGCTAAACGGGGACACTTGAAATGTAATTTCTTCGGACCTATAGTTCTCCGGCGTACCGAATACCACATCTAGTGTGATTTTCCTAGCGCATCGTGCCTCCCGACTGGGTATGATTCCCCTGAAGGTTGTGCTACTTTGCTCAATGCGGTTCCAGTCTATTTCCATTTTTTGAAGAGTTTCCTCCTAGATGAGGTTTAATCCGCTGCCGCCGTCCACGAGTACTTTGGTGAGTCGAAAGCCGTCCACAATTGGATTGAGGACCAGTGCGGCTGGTGCTCAGGCTGTTTGGAATTTAGGTTCATCACTGGCATTGAATGTAATAGCCGTGTCACTCCGTGGATTTATTGCTGCTACGTGGCAGATTCCGGCCATGCTGCGAAGTGTTCGCTTGCGCCTATTATCTGATGCAAAGGTTTCAAAGATTGCAACACCGTATTGTTATCCACGGGATGGTGCTCTGTGGCATTTGGGATAAGAAGATCCTCACCACTTTTGGCCACCTGCCGGAGTATCCAACATGCTTAGGTTGTGCGCTGGCATTGTCCGCTGTACTATGAATTTTGCAGGGTCCGTTAAGCCATCCCTCCAGTACGGTTCCATGCCTTGTAGAGGGTTTTTGTTTCTTTGCAACTAGCTCGGGTGTCTTATGATAGTGCACCCTTTTACTTTGGACTGGGTGTATATTCGGAGCCGGATTATCCCAAAATTTCGTTTCGGTTTTCCAAGCGCTTTCCATCGCACAGTACTTTCGTACTATGGACGCCAAGTCAGCGAAGCATGGTATGTCATGGAGACTTAAGGCATTAAGGATTCCCTTTTCCGTGCAATTATTGCAGAAAAGTGAGACTGCATCTTCCTCGCGACAGTCCTTAACCTTGTTCATCACAAGGAGGAATCTAGCCCAATAATGATGTACTGTTTCTTTGCAACTAGCTCGGGTGTCTTATGATAGTGCACCCTTTTACTTCGGACTGGGTGTATATTACGAGCCGGATTATCCCAAAATTTTGTTTTGGTTTTCCACGCACTTTCCATCGCATAGTACTTTTGTACTATGGACGCCAAGTCGGTGAAGCGTGATATGTCACGGCGACTTATGGCGTTAAGGATTCCCTTATCCGTGCAGTTATTGCAGAAAAGTGAGACTGCGTCTTCCTCGCGGCAGTCCTTAACCTTGTTCATCACAAGGAGGAATCTGGCCCAATAATGATGTATTGTTTCATGGGGCTCTTGCCTGATGTGGAAAAGATCGTTTATGTCTGGGTGGGTGGGTGGATTTGAGTCCGAACCCCTACCCGATCTAAGACCCAGGGGCCGAGGAGTTTCCAATCTTGGAAGTTCGGGTTCCGGAGTGTTACCCGATAAGTCTGGCCCGCTGCCTGATTCTAGGTTCAGGGCTTGCGTGATGTCCTCCCGTAAGCGGGTATCCGGCTCGGAGAGCTCAGGAATCCGGACATAGTTAGTCCTTAGAATAGAGGAAGAGTTGCCGCATTGTTCCTCCACCACCGCAACGTGATGGGTGACCGATGGAGAGTTAATCTCCCTTTGATCGGGTTTAAGCCCAATCCGATCATAGTCCGTAGCGACTCCCAAGGCGGCGATGCGATCCAAGAGTTCGTTTAGAGAAGAGAGCTCCATTGGATCCATCTTCTCGGCGAATTCCGAGCCAACGTGGAGGCTGTTTTTGATGACCCGAGAAGTCATCGTCGGTGTAGCGGCCGAATAGGCAGTCATGACGAAACTGCCTAGCAGGAGAGTTTGGCCGACAACCAGAGCTCCCCCGGCGGTAATGTTGATTTTAACAACGAGATGAGGCATCCTTCCTTAAGGCGACGTCACAGAGGAACTCTCAATGAAAGCACCAATGTCGGTGTCAAAACCGGCGGTTCTCGAGTAGGGGGTCTCGAACTGTGCGTCTAAGGCGGATGGTAACAGGAGGCAGGGGACACGATGTTTTACCCAGGTTCGGGCCCTCTTGATGGAGGTAAAACCCTACGTCCTGCTTGATTTATTCTTGATGATATGAGTATTACAAGAGTTGATCTACCACGAGATCGGAGAGGCTAAACCCTAGAAGCTAGCCTATGGTATGATTGTATGTTCTCCTACGGACTAAAACCCTCTGGTTTATATAGACACCGGAGGGGGCTAGGTTTACACAAGGTCGGTTACAAAGGAGGAGATATACATATCCGTATTGCCTAGCTTGCCTTCCACGCAAAGTAGAGTCCCATCTGGACATGGGACGAAGTCTTCAATCTCGTATCTTCATAGTCCAACTGTCCGGCGAAAGGATATAGTCCGGCTGTCCGGAGACCGCCTAATCCAGGACTCCCTCAGTAGGTATCGCTACCCCAGTTTTGTCGTCTGTTTTTGTTATTTACTGATGGCAAAGGCAATTGCTTTGCCGTCTGTCTGATGTCCTACTAACGGCAAACTAATAGAAAAAAAACCTAGCACCGAGCATTTCTTTGCCGTCTCCTTTTGGTCCTACTGACGGAAAATTAATGGAAACTAAGAAAAGAAAATCCCCCCACCCGACCGCATCATCCCAATTCCTCTGTCTCGACCGCGCTAGATTATCCCCGCTGCCGCCACCGCCCGTCCCCGGCTCCATCGCGCCACCGCTGCCCTTCTCCACCTCCACCGTGCCACCGCAGCTGGTCCCCGCCTCCACCGCACCGCTGCCGGGACCCTTGTCCACTGTGCCCCCCACCCGTCCTCCTCCAATGGCGCGACTGCCACTGAGCTTCCCTCCCCTGCCCTAGCGGCATGTCTACCATTGGCAGCAATGCCGCCGGTTCCCGCCTACGCATCCGCCGCCGCTGGTCACCACCCAAGCGGGGCACCACCTCCCCCTCTGCCCCAAGCCCCCCTCTACCCCACCCCACGGTGAGCACCGCTCCCCATCTCTATTCGTATTCTTTTAGATGGATAGATGTATGGATTGCAGTATATGTGGATGGATTTATAGCTGTATGTAAGCATGCATGCGTAGATGAATGTATGGATGATTTGCTAATGGATGTATCTCTTTCCATTTTCTTTTGCCTAAATCTTTTAGTACAAGGCAGCCTTGTGCGTGTCCATAATATGGTTGTTCTGCAAGGCAAAATTTCAACTTTTGATTGATGCTCGTAGGAAATTAAATGCTCAGTTTTTTGCAACATGCTTAGATTGGAGAAGACAAGCCAGGGAGTCTAGTCTTGCTACACATATATATGGTTGTCAAAGTAGGAGTAGAATGCAAGGGGGGCCATTGTTTCCCTGCAAGTAATCTGTAAATATGAATGAAATTTCAGTGTTTTCATTACTTTACCAAGTACCAACCCTGCACGAGACGCCGGTCACTTCTGTGGGTTCTTTCTTACTTAATTTCTTTAGGTTAGATGTTGTTGAACTCTGAGATGATGTTGATAATGTTTTCATTAGATTGTTCTACGAGTGCTTATGTTGGTTGTGCCGATGCTTTTCATGTGCATGGATTTTCTCTTCACCTCCAAGAGCATTGTCCGTCTCGTTGCCATTGCCATCATCGTTCGACTACCGCCTCTATGGTCTCGGGGTGAGCTTGACTGCCATCTCCTCCCCCTCCCCTATTTGCTTCATTCCGGTCGTTGTGCTGATGCCACTATATTTTATTTTCATGTCAAGTCTCGTAAGCTAGGCGTATCCCGTTCGAAAGGGTGGCAACTATAAATATGCATGTCTTTGCATATTTATAATCGTCGTCCTTTAGAATTGTCCACGTTATCCATGGACAGCCCGAGAGGCCGTCCATGCTTGAACGTGGGCCTAGAGTCCGTCTCAACATCCATCCACGCATGGAAGTACACATTGACAGTGAAGAAGAAGAAGCCGAAGAGAAAGAAGAAGAGGTTACGAGCGTGGAAGACCTCTCAATGCTTGAACGATTACGTCTAGTCATTGCCGATGAAGGTGACGATGACGGTCAACATGAGGACAACATCCTTGACAACACGTGTGATACTGATGATGAGGCTAGAACTGACCTTGCAGAAGAGACGGATTGTGATCTAGATGATCCCGACTATTTTTAGTCGTAGTGTTGAACTGTAATGTTGATTTTGTACTAGTTGTTTTACCATGACCCAGATGATTTCAAACATGTTGAATTTGTAATATTTTTGAACTTATGCTTATCTATTTGAAGTATAATGTTGTTTTTGTACTATAATTCCCTTGGTTATTCTCATTGCGTATGTTTTTTGAACTTATGCTTATTTATTTGAACTATAATGTATTTGTACTACAATTGCACTAGTAATTCTCATTGTGTATGTTTTTTGAACTTATGCTTATTTATTTGAACTATAGTGTATTTGTACTACAATTGCATTAGTAATTCTCATTTGCGACAATTGTTTGAACTTATGCTTATTTATTTGAACTATAGTGTATTTGTACTACAATTGCATTAGTAATTCTCATTTGCGACAATTGTTTGAACTTATGCTTATTTATTTGAACTACAATCTTGTATTTGTACTAATTGCTTTACTTTTTGTCATAGCAGGTGAGTGAAGCATGGTGGGCCCACAAAGGAAAAGGGATGAGCCGGCAAAAAAGCCTGGGCTCCCCCTAGCAGATCTTTGCTTGGCAATTTTATCGCCGATCCTCCGCCTTCCTCTCATCCTTAGGCTCATCGATGAAGAGGAAAAGGCCGGGGAAGAGGTGCACATGGAGGAAAGGCTAAGAAAAACCCAGTTCGGCCTCCCTCGCCATCACCTGCCATGGCATTGCCTGAGGATGATATGGTGGATGACGAGCCGGTACCTAACCCCCCCGTTTCTAAGAGGGTGGAGGACGAGCCGGTGTCTCACTCCCCTGTGTCTGAGAGGGTGGAGGAAGAGCGGTTGTCGTCGGAGGCCTCTGACGAGGAGGTCCCGACCTCTGACAAGGAGGCCTCGACCTCTGACGAGGAGGGTGCTGGTTTCATCAATTAGGTTACTCTGAGATGGTGCGTCGATAAGGGGGGGTGTTGGGAGCGGATAGTGGACTATTGGTGTTCCAAAGAGTATAGGGCGAAAAATAAAGATTATAGAAATCAGCGAGCCGCAATGCAGGATCCACCACACCATCAAGGCAACTTGAAGCTTATGGAGTTCGATGAACATTGGGTATATCTTACTTCCCATACTGATTTGTTCTTCATAAGCTTTTTCTTGTCATACAAGTTACCAGTCCTTGTGATGAAATCTTAATCATGTTGCTTTGGTTGCAGGCGTCTCACTATAGTGCTCCACTGCCCAAACTTTTCGTCTCGTATGCTTTGGACCATAAGGCACCGTACAGATCAGCCTCACCTTACGATGAGAATGACACAACGTCCGTGTACTCCAACAAGACCGCCTACGATCGGATGGAGAAATTTAAAGGGAAATAAAAAGAGTTGAAAGGGCCCGAGTATGATGTGACAACAGAGCCCCTTGATCACGCGTTGGTTATGATCTCTAGAGAAGGCAGGAAACATGGCAAGGATGCAATTGCAGGAGGCATGTTTCCCTGAATACAAAGCTCAGTTATGATCTCCCGCAACTCTCTCCCTAAATACAAAGCTCAGTTAGGTATCTCAAAATCTTCTACATTTAAACGCTCGACTCCAGCTATGGTTGAGATGGAGGTATTCTATACAAGTCCTTCTATATATGTTTGTTTTAATTCTTACTTACTGTTGGATTGAAGATGCGATTGCCATGCCATATTTTGTAGGCCCGACTAGCAGAGGTGAGGCGAGTGGCGGCAGAGGAGAGGGCGGAGGAGAGGCGATTGGCGGCAGAGGAGAGGGCGGAGGAGAGGCGACTGGTGGAGGCGATTGGCGGCAGAGGAGAGGGCGGAGGAGAGGCGACTGGTGGAGGCGAAGTTGCAGGCAGTGTTGGCTGAGGAGAGGCGACTGGCTGATGAGAGGACGCAGTCAGTGTTGGCTGAGGAGAGGCGACTGGCTGATGAGAGGACAAAACAGGCTGTGTTGGCACAAACTAGTCAATGCTTTGTAATGTTTGCGGTTAGTTCCTTAATTGCCAAACATATACATGAACTCTTCTACTACCAGTACTTAATCTTCACTCAAATATAATTTGCAGGCTTATTGTAGCCAGAATGGTATGCCCACTATGTAGCTGTCTCATCAATCAGGCCATGGATCTAATACTGATAGATCTTCACATGCACGAGGCCCAAGCGGCAACAACCTTGGTGGTTCTCCGAATTTTTGAGATCGAGTATGGTTAGTGCGGACATATCTCATTTACATAGGTCTCAAATTTGTCAACATAGAGACATGTAGCTATCTGGATTCTTGAAGGTTGCCACCTAGATGTTGTTGGGACTACGACATGGAGATGAAGGCATTAGTTGTAGTGCCAAATCTTACGTAGTACTGATGCCATCTTTCTTCATTTTGTATTATATGTATGGGACTATATGCTGTGGAACCTATATGCTATGGAACTTTGTTCATTGTTGCTTATATTTGCTATGGAACTATGCTGTCCTATTATGGTTCTATGCTGTGTGGATCTTTGGTATGGATCAAGGCAATTATTATACTGTGCATTAAACTGTTGAATTTCTGATTCTAAAAAAACATCGCAGTGTTTGCCGTCAGGAGGCGGTCAGCAAAGCAGCTTTGTCGTCTAGGGACAGAAGGCAAACCTGCCACACATCGCTAGCCTGTGCCATCCACAGCTTGGCCCGACAGCCTGGCATTTTGCCATCTAGCCAAGTGGTAGGCTGACGGCAAAGAGGTGGCGGTTTGCCGTCTTGGCTAGGCTTTACCTGATGGCAAATCCCTGCTGTTTTGCCCACTGGGCCACGAACAACAAACAGTAAAGTCTTGCCAATTGCCCACAAGGCCGCGTACCACAGACGGCAAAGGTATGCGGCTTTCCCGTCTGCCTGCATAGAAGGTTGACGACAAAGTTATGAGACTTTGCCGTCTGGCTGGACGGCCGGTAGACGGCAAAACACTTGACGCCGTCCGTCAGCTGTTCCGTTCCGTCTGCTGTCATTTTTTGCCTTCTCA
The DNA here is from genome assembly GCF_003073215.2 of Triticum urartu. NCBI lineage: Eukaryota > Viridiplantae > Streptophyta > Magnoliopsida > Poales > Poaceae > Triticum > Triticum urartu. The sequence goes on from NC_053022.1 coordinate 38,912,063, forward strand.
TTTTACGGTCTGACGGCAAACAGAATAGGCTGACGGCAAAGTCTTCGTCATCAACCAGAAAAAATAGCAGACGGCAAAATATTCTTTGCCGTCTGACTTTGCCATCTACTTCCTAACAGCAAACTCTTTGTTGTCTGGATATACGTCTTTGCCGTCTGGGATCCACAGATGGCAAGCTAGCAGTTTCCTGTAGTGATTCCCAAATTGACTATAAAATAACGGAGAGCGTATATATGTTCATTACCTATCTTCCTTACTACATATACGCTTTATTTGTTCCAATAAGTTACTGCCTATTTACAGATCGCTGGCGCCCGATTCACAGGAACTTAACAAATTAGCCATACATTTTCTAAATTATTGCATGGCATGTTTAGAAAGCTTGATACCAAGTTGTTTGTTTTATGATTATCCTCCTTTCCTGAGTTTCGCATGTGTTCTCTGTAGATGCCGAGTAGCAGCGACATCACTCATTCAGGCCATGTATCTTCATCTGATTCGGACAATCCTAGGTCTTCAGAAGATTATGAGGGATCAAGTAGTCTTGAACGGGATAGAGCTGCACCAATTACCTTTCTGGTCAGGACATGGAGGAACGCTCCAAGGAAGCCCACACACTAGCCTAAAGGTGTATATGAAGTAACCAACATTGATTTAAAGTCATGGGCTCCAACTAAACCAGATAAAGAATGCATGAGGTTCAGGAGTGTGTGTGGATTTGTTGGCAGGGCAAGGCTCAACATTAATCTGCCGGGGTTTCGGAAGGCTGACACAGAAACACGGCGAAGGATAGTCCGGGAGATCACGGATCACTTCAACGTTCCAGAGCAGTGGAGAATGCAGGTGGAACACATTGCACTGAAGAAGGCTAGGGATGCTTGGAGAAACTGGAAGCACGTGTTGTACAAGAAGTACTTGAGTGAAGGCAAGGACCCAATCCCCGCATACCCCCAAATTACAAAGGCAGACTGGGCAGAATTTAAAAGGCTCAGGGCAATTCCAGAGTTTGCTGCACAAAGTTTCAAGCAATCAGAACTTCAGAAGAAGAACATACACCCCCACCGTATGGGTGTGGCAGGATACTACGGCATGAAACTGATATGGGAACAGGAGGACAAAGAAGCAGTAGCGGCGGGTGGGAGTCCGACCTTTAGTGAAATCAAGGGCGAACGCGCCAAAGACTACTTGCGGGCACGTGCAAAGTGGCGTGATGACGGAACTTATTACTTTGAAAACGCATGTGACGGCAAACTGTATGAAGTGATGGTAGAGGCTTCCAAGATCCCTGGAAGGTTCTACAGGAACTCAGGGCCATGTGACATTCTGTCCATTGCTTTGGACACAAAAGAGCCCCCTGGCCGTGCAAGGGGTATAGGTGTTAATGTCCCGCAAAAGAGGGCTTTCACACTCAGCAAAGAAGAGAGGCTCAGCATGAAAAAAGCGAGGAGTGAAATGAAGCAGAATGCATTGTTTAAAAAGTTGAAGGAGATTTATCCAGCTATTCGAAAGGATGTTGAGGAGTCAATGATGATGATGCAGAAGACTCTAACACTGACATATTGCCAGCAGATGGAAGGGGAGGCGGGCATGGATGCTGCTGCTTATTGTGCGACAACACTGCACAATAGTAGTTGTGCATCAGCTGACCCCAGCGACACTGAGACTACAGCTGCTCGTGATGATGCTATATCTGATCTATCTGGAATGAAAGACAGAATGAAGGGCGTGCTTACACATTATGAAGGTACATTAAAATGTGCAACAGCCTGGGTTTGCCCACCCTTCTTGGAAGACGACCTCTTCTTGGACAATGTGCCACTGAAGCTGGGCTGTGTGAAGTGCTACGTGACTGAAGTAAAGCCTGGATTCAATGAATTTTCCCTGAAGAATGTCCTAGGAGACTTCGATGAGCAAAGGACCTTGGGAGAAACACTGTTACATCACATCTAGTGGACACCAAAGGAAATAGAGTTCATCGATGAGATTCCTAAAGCCCCGCCAAGAGCAACCACTATCGCCCTCAACTGGTGACACCCTCCTTGCCAGAGCAGCTTTCGCGGGCAGATGCATCAACCTGTGATCAGCCGGACCGACTTTGTGGCATACATGCCATGTCATCCTCCGCCCCAAAGCAGCGAGTGGCAAGGCCTACAACTGCTGATGACACACCACCGATTCAGATGCCGGCCGCTGAAGCAGCGGGGGGAGACCGAGCTACAGCACATGCTCAGCAGACCAACCTGGTGAAACAGACTGCTAAGCAGTCTGATGCTTCGGAACCGCCTGCTAAGCAGTTTGTAGGTCCAGAACCGACTGCTCATCAGTCTGTTGGTCCGCAGGCGCGTGATCAGCATACCAATGGGTCAGCACTTCCTGCTCAGCAAACCAACGCGTTGGCACCGCCTCCTCAACACACCGACAAGTTCGCACCACCTGCGCAGAAACTCGACATAGCTTTAACGCATGGTCACCAGTCCGATGCCTCTGCTCCTACATCCCAGCAGTCCGTCACTGCAGCACCGCCAGCTCAGCGGTCCGGCATAGATAAACAGTCTGCTAAGAAGTCCGTCCAAGCTTCACCGTCTGCTCGGTAGTCTACCGTGCAGGCAACCAGACGTTCTGCCAGCAATGCTTCAAGTACCAAGAAGGAAGTGGCCAAAAAGGCTACACCCACAACGACAAGGAAGCGCAGCGGGAAACTGAATAGGAAAGAGAACGATTGCCTCTTACATAAAGCAGCTTGTTCGAATCGGGGAGTAATATTATTTCTGACGCCATGGATGATGAAGAAATAGAATTGTTGCTTGCTAAAAGAAAAGCAGACGTACTTGAAGCACGCAATTACGTTCATGGCCATCCATTTCTTGTTGGCGAATACTTTGATGAGTCCAGCTCCAGTTGCCGCAAGTTACATGAATGTTGCATGGATCAAATGTCAGAAGGTCATCACCATTTGCTAGTCCACTACAACAAAGATCATTTCCGACACGATGCTGGTTCCATCATTGTGAGTTTCGAGGACTTACATCTCTTCATCAACTTCAACGTGCTCGATGCCACTCTTGTTAGATGCGTGATTTGTAAGAACTTAACAAACTCTGATCAACTTCTCCATACAAGGCTGTAAATGATAAACAACTAACTGCATTTAGTCCTCTCAGGGGATTGAACGCGCAGAGAAGACAAAGTGAGAGTGTGTATTTCATAGATCATGCATTAGCAAATGGCACAACATTACATGAAAAGGACCGACGGGACTGGGCCGTTAACACGGTCGTCCGTATCTTTGAAAACACGTCCCATGTAGAATCATTTCTCTGGCCATATCATCAAGGGTAAGTCAAGTAAACAACCACACATACACTGATTGTCTTTCAGATTTCGACATCATTCGTAAGTTCATGTCTTTATTAATATGTAGCAATCACTGGATATTGGTATTCATTGTTCCAAAGAAGAACACAGTTTACTACATCGATTCTCTCAGAGAGTCAACAAACGCTCAGGATCTGACGCATCTTCAGCAATTATTGGATAGGTATTGAATTCTATGATGTTGAAATTAATTTGCATTAATATCTGGTTCAATAATTGATGTTGTCGAAATTCATCATCATTTGCAGTGTGCTCGCATTGTGGGAAACTAAAACAGGGAACCTATTCAAGAGGAAACTACCTCTGCAGCACGAGATCATTTCTCCGGTAACACACCGAAATCCATTATTTTCGGGAAATTTATCCAACAGTCTGCAAATACCTTTCCTTACGCTAGTCAAATGTTCAAGCTTCTAAATAAACCTCTTTATATTTTGTACAAACAAAAAATAAAACATCTAACACCGGTTAGGTTGTTCCTAACAGGACAAATACATGACTAATTCTGTACAAAAAAATTCAGTGTCCTCAGGAGGAAGTAGGGACCACCCTTTGTGGATACTATGTTTGCAGACACATGATCTCCATCTGCAAATCTGCTGATAGTTGTGACGATCCTCACGAATTAGTACCAGTAAGTCTATCTTAATTAATATCTTCTACTCCACTCATATGGCACATTCTGATCTTAAAAATACTGCAACTCATCTTAAAACCGAGGACCCCTGAGCCGCTCCCAACTGGTGAATTGTTGATGGTTCGGACATTTATCAGCGACTTCTTCCTGGATCACTACATCAATCCCATTGGTGATAATGAAGATTTCAGCATGCCTTCTCCTGAAACATTTAGTAAGAGTTAGCTGCTAAACATATAACACATGGATCCATTGTTTTCCATCAGATGAGGTTTTCGTATTTCGTACACTATGATTAATTATGTAATGCACATATGTGTGGACAAATCATTGGAATTTCGTTACCATATGTTCAATTGCAATTGTTGCGAAATCTGATGAATGTTCTTCCTGTGGACACTATTTGTTCAATTGAATATTGTGGCGAATTTGCTTTTTGCGTGCCGATTCAAAATGGGATATTTATGTTTATCTGTTCAATTGAATATTGTGGCGAATTTTCTTTTTCCATGCCAATTCAAAATGGGATATTTTTTTTAACCTGGCAATTGCCCCGCACACGGTTAAACTAAGTGAGTGTGCGTGCTACCTCTTGAGCACTGCATTGGTTTTCCCTTGAAGAGGAAAGGGTGATGCAGTAAAGCAGCGTAAGTATTTCCCTCAGTTTTTGAGAACCAAGGTATCAATCAAGTAGGAGACCACGCGTGAGTCACCTCATACCTACACAAACAAATAAGAACCTCGCAAACAACGCGATAAAGGGGTTGTCAATCCCTTCACGGCAACTTGCAAGAGTGAGATCTGATAGAGATAATAATAATAAGATATGTATTTTTGGTATTTTTATGATTTAGATTGAAAGTAAGATCGCACAATAAACGGTAATGAATATAACGGTAGACTAATATGATGGAAGATAGACCCAGGGGCCACAGGTTTCACTAGTGGCTTCTCTCAAGATAGCATAAGTATTACAGTGGGTGAACAAATTATTGTCGAGCAATTGATAGAAAAGCGAATAATTATGACAATATCTAGGCATGATCATGTATATAGGCATCACATCCGAGATAAGTAGACCGAAATGATTCAGCATCTACTACTATTACTCCACACATCGACCGCTATCCAGCATGCATCTAGAGTATTAAGTTCATAAGAACAGAGTAACGCCTTAAGCAAGATGACATGATGTAGAGGGATAAACTCATGCAATATGATATAAACCCCATGTTTTTATCCTCGATGGCAACAATACAATACGTGTCGTTTCCCTTTCTGTCACTGGGATCTAGCACTGCAAGATTGAACCCAAAGCTAAGCACTTCTCCCATTGCAAGAAAGATCAATCTAGTAGGCCAAACCGTCTGATAATTCGAAGAGACTTGCAAAGATAAACCAATCATACATAAAAGAATTTGGAGAAGATTCAAATATTGTTCATAGATAAACTTGATCATAAACCCACAATTCATTGGATCTTGACAAACACACCGCAAAAAGAAGAGTTACATCGAATAGATCTCCTAGAGAATCAAGGAGAACTTTGTATTGAGATACAAAGAGAGAGAAGAGGCCATCTAGCTACTAGCTATGGACCCGAAGGTTTGTAGTAAACTACTCACACATCATCGGAGAGGCCATGGAATTGATGTAGAGGCCCTCCATGATCAATGCCCCCTCCGGCGGAGCTCCGGAAAAGGCCCCAAGACGGGTTGCGGCCGTGGAAATAGGGTTTCGTGGTGCTCCTTGATGTTTGCTGGGTATATGGATATATATAGGAGGAAGAAGTAGGTCGGTGGAGCAACGAGGGGCCCATGAGGGGGGAGGGCGCGCCCAGAGGGGGTGGGCGCGCACCCCTGCCTCGTGGCCGCCTCGTTGATTGCTTGACGTCCACTCCAAGTCCCCTGGATCATGTTTGTTCCAAAAATCACGTTCCCGAAGGTTTCATTCAGTTTGGACTCCGTTTGATATTCCTTTTCTACGAAAGACTGAAATAGGCAAAAAACAACAATTTGGGCTGGGCCTCGGTTAATAGGTTAGTCCCCAAAACAATATAAAAGTGTGAAATAAATCCCATTAACATCCAAAACAGATAATATAATAGCATGGATCAATAAAAAATTATAGATACGTTGGAGACGTATCAAGCATCCCCAAGCTAAATTCCTGCTCGTCCTCGAGTAGGTAAATGATAAAAACAGAATTTTCGATGTGGAATGCTTCCTAACATATTTCTCAATGCAATTTTTATTTATTGTGGCATGAATGTTCAGATCCGAAAGATTCAAGATAAAAGTTTAATATTGACATAAAAATAATAATACTTCAAGCATACTAACTAAGGAATCATGTCTTCTCAAAATAACATGGCCAAAGAAAGTTCATCCCTACAAAATCATATAGTTTGGTCATGCTCCATTTTCATCACACAAGTATGCTCTCATCATGCACAACCCCGATGACAAGCCAAGCAATTGTTTCACACTTTAGTAATCTCAAACTTTTTTCAACTTTCACGCAATACATGAGCGTGAGCCATGGATATAGCACTATGGGTGGAATAGAATATAATGAAGGGGGTTATGCGGAGAAGACGAAAAAGGAGAAAGTCTCACATCGACGCGGCTAATCAATGGGCTAGGGAGATGCCCATCAATTGATGTCCATGCAAGGAGTAGGGATTGCCATGCAACGGATGCACTAGAGCTATAAATGTATGAAAGCTCAACAAAAGAAACTAAGTGGGTGTGCATCCAACTTGCTTGCTCACGAAGACCTAGGGCACTTGAGGAGGCCCATTGTTGGAATATACAAGCCAAGTTATATAATGAAAAATTCCCACTAGTATATGAAAATGACAAAACAAGAGACTCTCTATCATAAAGATCATGGTGCTACTTTGAAGCACAAGTGTGGAAAAGGATAGTAGCATTGCCCCTTTTTATTTTCTTTTTTTTGGGGCCTTCTTTATTTTTTAATGTTTTGGCCTTTCTCTTCTTTTGTTATTTGGGACAATGCTCTATTAATGATGATCATCACACTTCTATTTATTTACAACTCAATGATTGCAACTCGATACTAGAACAAGATATGACTCTATATGATTGCCTCCGGTGGTGTACTGGGATGTGCAATGACTCATGAGTGACATGTATGAAAAAAATTATGAACGGTGGCTTTGCTACAAATACGATGTCAACGACATGATCATGCAAGGCAATATGACAATGATGATGCGTGTCATAATAAACGGAACAGTGGAAAGTTGCATGGCAATATATCTCGGAATGGCTATGGAAATGCCATAATAGGTAGGTATGGTGGCTGTTTTGAGGAAGATATAAGGAGGTTTATGTGTGATAGAGTGTACCGTATCACGGGATTTGGATCCACCAGCGAAGTTTGCACCAACTCTCAAGGTGAGAAAGGGCAATGCACGGTACCGAAGAGGCTAGCAATGATGGAAGGGTGAGAGTGCGTATAATCCATGGACTCAACATTAGTCATAAAGAACTCACATACTTATTGCAAAAATCTACAAGTCATCAAAAACCAAGTATTACGCGCATGCTCCTAGGGGGATAGATTGGTAGGAAAAGACCATCGCTCGTCCTCGACCGCCACTCATAAGGAAGACAATCAAATAACACCTCATGTTTCAAATTTGTTACACAACGTTTACCATACGTGCAAGCTACGGGACTTGCAAACTTCAACACAAGTACTTCTCAAATTCACAACTACTCAACTAGCACAACTTTGATATCACTATCTCCATATCTCAAAACAATCATCAAGTATCAAACTTCTCTTAGTATTCAATGCACTTATATCAAAGTTTTTATTATGCCTAAAAGCAAATTGCCATGTTTTTCTAAAGGACTCTCAAAAATATATAAGTGAAGTATGAGAGATAAATTATTTCTATAAAATAAAACCACCGCCGTTCTCTAAAATATATAAGTGAAGCACTAGAGCAAAAACTATATAGCTCAAAAGATATAAGTGAAGCACATAGAGTAAAAAACTATATAGCTCAAAAGATATAAGTGAAGAACATAGAGTATTCTAATAAATTACAATTTATGTGTGTCTCTATCAAAAGGTGTGTACAACAAGGATGATTGTGGTAAACAGAAAAGCAAAGACTCAAATCATACAGGACACTCCAAGCAAAACACATATCATGTGGCGAATAAAAATATATCTCCAAGTAAAGTTACCGATGAACGAAGACGAAAGAGGGGATGCCTTCCGGGGCATCCCCAAGCTTAGGATTTTTGGTGTCCTTGTATTTTACCTTGGGGTGCCATGGGCCTCCCCAAGCTTCGGCTCTTGCCACTCCTTGTTCCATAATCCATCAAATCTTTACCCAAAACTTGAAAACTTCACAACACAAAACTTAAAAGAAAATCTTCATGAGCTCCGTTAGTAAAAGAAAGCAAACCACCACTTCAAGGTACTGTAATGAACTCATTCTTTATTTATCTTTTTTTCATCAGTTCCAGGGGAAGACCAAAGATCTTGCGCGGCAGGTCCGCCAGAGAAACTCAAAAGAGAAAGAATTCTCGTTAATCTCTTCTTGCTCGTTCCAAGTTCGAAGTACCTTTTGGCCAAAGAAAAACCCGCTTCCTGACACGATTGCCTCTTCATCTCTATATAGATAGATTCTATGGGGTTATTACTTAGTAAGTCTATTTTGTACAAGAGCCCCTCCTATCTGATAGAAAAGGGTACCATGATCCCGAGCCGATCTTACCTTGGGGTGTTAAACCTACTGTATTCCAACTTCTCTATGGTTTCTAAACTATTTTACTAGCCATAGATTCATCAAAATAAGCAAGCAACACACGAAAAACAGAATCTATCAAAAACAGAACAGTCTGTAGTAATCTGCAGGTTTCGAATAATTCTGGAACCCCAAAAATTCTAAAATAAATTGCTGTACGTGAGGAATTTATCTATTCATCATCTGCAATAATAATAAACTAAATAGGACTCTCCAAGAAAAAAATGGTAGCAATTCTCGTGAGCGCTACAGTTTCTATTCTTTTACAGCAAGATCAAAATGACTTTCCCCAAGTCTTGCCAACGGTTCTACTTGGAACAAACACTAATTAAACACAAAAAACACAACCAAAACAAAGCCTAGATAAATTATTTATTACTAAATAGGAACAAAATTCAAGGAATAAAAATAAAATTGGGTTGCCTCCCAACAAGCACCATCGTTTAACGCCCCTAGCTAGGCATTGATAATTTCAATGATGCTCACATGAAAGACAAGAATTGAAGCACAAAGAAAGCATCATGAAACACGTGAAAAACACATCTAAGTCTAACATACTTCCTATGCTTAGGAATCTTAAGGCAAACAAATTATCATAGGAAGCAAAAACTAGCATATGCAAGGAAGCGGAAAGAAACAATAGCAATCTCAACATAACGAGAGGTAATTTAGTAACATGAAAATTTCTACAATCATATTTTCCTCTCTCATAATAATACATGTGGTATCATAAGCAAATTCAACAAAATAGCTATCACATAAAATATTTTCAACACAATCCGCATGCATGCAAAGTTGACACTCTTCCAAAATAGTGGGATTAACATTAACTAAAGTCATGACCTCTCCAAACCCACTTGTATCAAAAACTTCATAAGATTGAACATTCTCCAAATATGTGGGATCTAAAGTTGACACTCTTCCAAACCCACTTTCAATAATATTGCAAACACTATTATCAATCTCATATTCATCATGGGGCTTAAATAAATTTTGAGGATCAAAAGAAGAATCACCCCAATCATGATCATTGCAACAAATAGTAGGTATAGCAAAACTAGCATCCCCAAGCTTGAGGTTTTGCATATCGTTAACACAATTGACATTAAGAGAATTTATAATAACATCATTGCAATCATGCTTTTTATTGAAGGAACTATCAAGTATGGGTGCAACAGTAACGATCTCATGTTTAACATAAGGAACTATAGCAAATTCATCTTCATAAATATTGGCATCATGGCCACAAGAATAGCAAGCATCATGTTCATCAAGGGATATTTCAATCAAATCATCGGAATCATAATTATCTATGGATTCATGCATATCATTATTTTCTTCCGAAGCAACGGTCATTCTTTCAATAAATTCTTTGACATAGACATTATGAGCATAGTTTTCATAGCAGTATTTAAGTATGTCAAAAATTTCAGATTCGTAGAGAGTAATATCATACTTTTCAATCAAAGGAGCAACTTCATAAGCACCCTTAAAAGCAACAAATTCGTCAATTTGTTCGATATCGTAGTAGCTATAAACACCCTTTGCATAAGAAGATAAGATATCATTATCGTTAAACTCACATAGGTAGGGGAGGTGTTTTATAGGGTTCTTAGAGCAACAAATAAGATCACAAATTTCACAAAGATTCCAAGCATAACATATCAATCTGTTTATTTGATCCCACAAGAGTCTCCCTTTTTCAGACAAATGGTGACGCACAAAATGAGCATGCTCATCTAAAGATTTCCCATCAACTAGGCTAGTTGGGGTTTTAGCACTAGCGCATAAGGATCGAAGATGATCCAAGTAGAACACTTTAAGTGGATCCATATCAATAGATTTTTAGCAAGCAAAGATGCAAGCAAATAAAAGGCACATGGAAACACAAACAAATATACATATGGGAAGAAGGCGAACGGAAAAGAGGGCGAATAAAACGGCATGGGTGAAGTGGGGGAGAGGAAAACGAGAGGGAAATGGAAAATAATGTAATGTGAAGGATAAGAGTTGTGATGGGTACTTGGTATGTCTTGACTTGGCGTAGATCTCTCCGGCAACGGCACCAGAAGTCCTTCTTGCTACCTCTTGAGCACTGCATTGGTTTTCCCTTGAAGTGGAAAGGGTGATGCAGTAAAGCAGCGTAAGTATTTCCCTCAGTTTTTGAGAACCAAGGTATCAATCCAATAGGAGACCATGCGCGAGTCACCTCGTACCTACACAAACAAATAAGAACCTCGCAACCAACGCGATAAAGGGGTTATCAATCCCTTCATGGCCACTTGCAAGAGTGAGATCTGATAGAGATAATAATAATAAGATAAGTATTTTTGGTATTTTTTATATATAGATTGAAAGTAAAGATTGCAAAATAAACGGTAATGGAAATAACGGTAGACTAATATGATGGAAGATAGACCCGGGGGCCATAGGTTTCACTAGTGGCTTGTCTCAAAATAGCATAAGTATTACGGTGGGTGAACAAATTACTGTCGAGCAATTGCTAGAAAAGCGAATAATTATGAGAATATCTAGGCATGATCACGTATATAGGCATCACGTCCGAGACAAGTAGACCGAAACGATTCTGCATCTACTACTATTACTCCACACATCGACCTCTATCCAGCATGCATCTAGAGTATTAAGTTCATAAGAACAGAGTAATGCCTTAAGCAAGATGACATGATGTAGAGGGATAAACTCATGCAATATGATATAAACCCCATCTTTTTATCCAAGCAAGATGACTTGATGTAGAGGGATAAACTCATGCAATATGATATAAACCCCATCTTTTTATTCTCGATGGCAACAATACAATACGTGCTGTTTCCCTTTCTGTCACTGGGATCGAGCACCGCAAGATTAAACCCAAAGCTAAGCACTTCTCCCATTTCAAGAAAGATCAATCTAGTAGGCCAAACCAAACTGATAATTCGAAGAGACTTGCAAAGATAAACCAATCAAACATAAAAGAATTCAGAGAAGATTCAAATATTGTTCATAGATAAACTTGATCATAAACGCACAATTCATCGGATCTCGACAAACACACCGCAAAAAGAAGAGTTACATCGAATAGATCTCCAAGAGAATCGAGGAGAACTTTGTATTGAGATCCAAAGAGAGAGAAGAAGCCATCTAGCTACTAGCTATGGACCCGAAGGTCTGAAGTAAACTACTCACACATCATCGGAGAGGCCATGGAGTTGATGTAGAGGCCCTCCGTGATCAATGCCCCCTCCGGCGGAGCTCCGGAAAAGGCCCCAAGATGGGATCTCTTGGGTACAGAAGGTTGCGGCGGTGGAAAGAGGGTTTCGTGGTGCTCCTGGATGTTTGTGGAGTATATGGATATATATAGGAGGAAGAAGTAGGTCGATGGAGCAACAAGGAGCCCACAAGGGGGAGGGCGCGCCCAGGGGGGGTAGGAGCGCCCCCTGCCTCGTGGCCGCCTCATTGATTGCTTGACGTCCACTCCAAGTCCTCTGGATCACATTTGTTCCAAAAATCACGTTCCCGAAGGTTTCATTCCGTTTGGTCTCCGTTTGATATTCCTTTTCTAAGAAACATTGAAATAGGCAAAAAAACAGCAATTTGGGGTAGGCCTCCGGTTAATAGGTTAGTCCCAAAAATAATATAAAAGTGTAAAATAAAGCCCATTAACATCCAAAACAGATAATATAATAGCATGGAACAATCAAAAATTATAGATACGTTGGAGACGTATCAGCGATCCACATCGGAAAGCATACGTCAATCGTACTGGAACCGTCGGTGATACACGGTAGATCGCAAATGATTCACAGTGCTACTATGTGTGCGTAGGTTCTCCAGAACCGTTTGTGATATCGCATTATCGCACACGAGACCTGGGAGTAAACCGTGCCCAATGCAAAATACAATCCCAGTCGTATTTTTTCAGGAAACGTGTGGGATACCAAACGAAAAGCATACGTCACTCTTGTGGTAACCGTCGGTGATACCTAACAAATCACAAACGGTCTGCAGCACTTGTATGTGTGCGAAGGGGCTCCTGAACCGTTTGTGATAGAAGATTATCACAGACGGTAATTGTTGGAAAACGTGTGTAATGGAGTCTTGCATGGCAGACGGGTTACGCAGAAAACTCGTGTGCGATAGGGCACAAATCGCACACAGTTCATATGTTGGCCCATGTGCCTGACATACTGTTTCCCAAACGGTTCGTTACGATAGACCGTATGGTTTCACTACGTCATTAGAAACTCTTAATCACCGATACCACACGTGCGAAAGAATTTAGTGTGTGCTGCATCGCACACGATTACATTTTGGAAGGCCTCTAGATCACTGTTCCATATCCTCGACAGTTTCTGGGTCGTGTGGGAAGGACCCCAAACGCACACACTCACTTGGCGACGGTTCCGAAGGCCGTCGTAGAAAGGGGTAAAAAACTGTTTGTTTAGGACCAACGCGCACCAGTGACCCCCGAGGGCTTACGAATTTTACATGGATAGGAATCGGCGTAGTGAGGTGTAGTTCATTACCTCTGAAGATTTGGCACGACCTGGCTAGATGCTTGGAAAGAAACTCACCCTTTTATTGTTATTTTTTCTATACATGGGTTACTAGTAAGGGGTTTCCTTTGCTCTGACATGCTCTTGTGCTCCCCCTTATAACAAATTTAGCTGATTTTTTTTATTAATAGATATGTACCCTGATTTGGGAGATATTGGCTTGGGTACAAGTATTTAGTTTTCAAGCTCCAAATTAATCCCATATTTGTCAGTTTTGTTTTTTTGTAATAAACTATTTTTGGCAAAATGTAGGTGCCAATTTAGTTGAAATGCTTTGGTAGGTGGTACCGTGATCTGGTAGATATTGGTTTCGATACAAGTATTTGGTTTGCAAGTGCTAAGTTAATTCCAAATTTGCCACTTGTTTTTTTAAAATTATGTTAGGCAGTAGGGGCCAAATTAGATGAAATGTTTTGGTATGTGGTACCTTGATTTGGTAGATATTTGTGAAAAGTTTTTTCACCAATAGGTGCCACTGAAATGCTTTGGTAGGTGGTACCTTGTCATATTATATGTTACTAGATCTTAGGATTATAATTGTCCATCAAATTGCTTCTCGCGGAAGAATCTCATCTAGAGATCGATGATATACATGGCCGTTCTTGTAAACATTCTGTTTTTCGATTAAGATCGATGCATTGTAGTGTTGACAGTTTTTATGTAAATATAAAAGCTGGACGGAAGCATGTGCATGCTGTTAATTTTAGTTACTAAACATGAATATTCTGTTTTCCGATTTAGATCGATGCATTGTAGTGTAGCAACTCTGAAGGGTGCTCTCTAGCCAGCTAGCTTCTGTAATAGTGAGTCTTGTTGGCTGATTTGGCATTTGCACATGTGTTAGTAGGTGTTGTCTAGCTAGCTATTGAATCTTGTTGTCTAACGATTGTAGTGTAGCAACTCTGACCAGTGAGTCTTGTCTAGCTAGTTGTTGGTTCTATTCTAGAAGCTGTTAGTAAGTTAATTGAGAACTTTATGTTACTTATTTTCTTTCCTGTGAACTGGATCGTTCATCCTTGCTCATATTGCTTTAGGAAAATGGCGGCATCACCACCACCACCATGTTGACTATCCAAGTCAAGGTGCGCCAGCAGCCTTGCAACTGGCACACTGTTCGGCATCTACTTCCAGTCGAGTTTTCTTCATGCGGCGGTAACAAATTATATGAAACTAGTAACAACTTTTTTGTTTGTAGTGTTATTGGCATTAACGCATTGTGTATATATCATTTTTATTTTTTTACACAGATCGTCCCATGAAGTGTGAGGTTGAAATTCAACAAGCTGACCGGAGACACTGTGACCTTTGAGGCTCCTAGGGGCCCCTAAACTATGGAGGTCGAGAAAGGACGAAATATATCGCATATTGGAGGAGATGGATGGGTCCGTTTCCTCGCCCACATGGGTATCACTTGTGTTGAGTTGATCAGCTTCTCCTTAAGAGCAAAAAGACCCAAGTTGGCTGTCATTTATGTCAACACGGAGGAAGATGATGAAGATGATGATGATCCACTTGATGAAGCCATCTATGCTCAAAGAATGAGGTTGAGTGAGGAGGAGATGTGTGCTACTTCTTGAGCTTGCGTTGGTTTTTCCCTTGAATAGGAAAGGGTGATGCAGCAAAGTAGAGATAAGTGTTTCCCTCCGTTTGAGAACCAAGGTATCAACCGAATAGGAGACAATGCACAAATCACCAATACCTGCACAAACAATCAAACAACTTGCACCAAACACGATAAAGGGGTTGTCAATCCCTTCACAGTTACTTGCAAAAGTGAGATCTGATAGAGATAGATAAAAGGTAAAGTAAATATTTTTGGTATTTTTGGTTTATAGAACGGAAAGTAAAAGATTGCAAAATAGTAGATCAGAAACTAATATGATGGAAAATAGAAACTTATATGATGGAAAATAGACCCGGGGGCCATAGGTTTCACTAGAGGCTTCTCTCAAGATAGCAAATAATACGGTGGGTGAACAAATTATTGCCGACCTTGATAGAAAAGCGCAAAGTTATGACGATATCTAAGGCAATTATCATGAATATAGGCATCACGTTCACGTCAAGTAGACCGAAACAATTCTGCATCTACTACTATTACTCCACACATCGACTGACTCTTGCCTGCATCTAGAGTATTAAGTTCATGAAGAACAGAGTAATGCATTAAGTAAGATGACATGATGTAGAGGAATTAACTCAAGCAATATGATGAAAACCACATATTTTTATCCTCGATGGCAACAATACAATACGTGCCTTGCTGTTCCTACTATCACTGGGAAAGGACACCGCAAGATTGAACCCAAAGCTAAGGACTTCTCCCATTGCAAGAAAAACCAATCTAGTTGGCCAAACCAAACCAATAGTTCGAAGAGAATTACAAAGATATCAAATCATGCATATAATAATTCAGAGAAGAATCAAATAGTATTCATAGATAAGCTGATCATAAATCCACAATTCATCGGATCTCAGCAAACACACTGCAAAAGAAGATCACATCGGATAGATCTCCAAGAACATCGAGGAAAACATGGTATTGAGATTCAAAGAGAGAGAAGTAGCCATCTAGCTACTAGCTATGGACCCGTAGGTCTGAGGTAAACTACTCACGCTTCATCAGAAGGGCAATAGGGTTGATGTAGAAGCCCTCCGTGATCGAATCCCCCTCTGGCAGTGTGCTGGAAAAGGTCCCTAGATGGGATCTCACGGGTACAGAAGGTTGCGGCGGTGGAAAAGTCTTTTTGTGGATGCCTCTGGTGGTTTGGGGATATTTGGGAATATATAGGCAAACGAATTAGGTCAGGAGGGTCACGAGGGGCCCAAAAGGGTGGGGGCACGCCTTACGTCCTTGTGGCCACCTCGTGGCTCCTCCGACTTCATCTCCAAGTCTCTTGTTTGCCTTATGGTCCAAGAAAAATCATTGTGAAGATTTCATTCTGTTTGGTATTCCTTTTGTGCGGAACTCAAAAACAAGGAAAAAACATAAACTAGCACTGGGCTCTAGGTTAATAGGTTAGTCCCAAAAATAATATACAATAGCATATTAATGCATATAAAACATCCAAAATAGATAATATAATAGCATGGAACAATAAAAAATTATAGATACATTCCAAACGTATCAAGCATCCCCAAGCTTAATTCCTGCTCGTCCTCGAGTAGGTAAATGGATAAAATAGAATTTTTGATTTGGAATGATACCTAACATATTTATCCATGTAATTTTATTTATTGTGGCATGAATGTTAAGATCCATAATATTCAAAAGAAAAGTTTAATATTGACATAAAGACAATAATACTTCAAGCATACTGTCGGTGTCAAAACCGGCGGATCTTGGGTAGGGGGTCCTGAACTGTGTGTCTAAGGTTGATGGTAACAGGAGACAGGGGACACCAAGTTTTACCCAGGTTCGGGCCCTGTAACAGCCTGGATTTTGGCCATTTTCTTTTTCTTTTGATTTATTTGGTGTTTGCTCTGTTTTTCTTTTTGGAGTGGTTCTATGGCCTTGCCACCTAGGAAATCATCCTCATTCCCCCTCCCAAGTGGCTCATCATTCTCAAAACTTTGCGAAGATCATGTCACTTCACTCCTTGACCAAACCCTAAGTTCTTTTCTCAGGAATATTCCTTTTTCCATTAAAGGAATAACCCTATCTGCCCTAGGTTGAGAACCAACCTATATTTCTGCCCATCCAAAAATACCCAAATAATTCTTATAAATTGATTTGGGTCATGTCTTCCTCAAATATGGCAAAATGTTTCATTGGCCATGTTTCTCATCATGCTCAATAAATTAATTTTCTATTCTGTCCTAAATGTCACATTGTGAAGCAAGTGCTATTTATCTTTTCCCATTTGACCCCAAACTTTTTGGACATCTTTTGCTGTCCAAATAATTGACCTGTGCCAAAATTCCACTTTATTTGCCTAGCCAAACTTCCTCAGTGATTTTCAAAGTTTCTGCCAAGCGGAAGGCTTTGTGAAGCAGGTGCTAGCTAGGGTTATCCAAATGAGTTGAAATTTTGCACACTCCTTAATGTACTCATATTAGCACACCCCTTAAATTTTCAGCCTTAGCCAGTCATCTATGTGAGCACATGACCAAATCTTTGGTTCTAGCAATATTTCCAGATTGTGAAGCGAGTACATTTTATATTAATTCATTTTGCCTGAAAATTTTCCAGAGCATTCTCATGACCATAAAACCCCTCTCCACCAGATTTGGGACAAATTCATCAAGCAAATATTCCTCTGGAATGTTTGCAAGTTTCTGGTCAGCAAGGATGTTTGTGAAGAAAGTACCATTTTGGTGAATCCAATTGGTATGAAATTTTTACAGCATCTTAGTATGGCCAAATCATAAAGCCTTGCCAAATTTCAGCTTAAGTGGTTACTCTATGTGAGTGAACTATCATGATCTAGTTTCTAGACCATTTTGGTCAGTTGCAAAGCAACTACATTAAATCTTGATCCAATTATCCTCAAACTCTCCAGGACTAAAGTCCTCCCTAATCTAATCACCCCAGACAAACTTTTTGGACCCAACCAAGTTACTGTTGATCACCAGTGCACGTTCAAGTTTACTGCAGTAAACTTCAGAGGTTAATTACCATTTAACCAGAGCATTTTTCACCGAGCTATCACCGCGGTTGCAACCTCCCCAGGAAGGACAAACCCCCAAACATCATTTGGCCAGCTGTGTGGCACTGTGTGCACCAGTGCACACGGTGATCACGAGCTTTGGCATGCAATGCACGCGCTCTGCTGGCGTTGGCCGCGTCCAAGGCGTCTTCTAGTTTCGGCCCCTCTCCCTCTCCTCGTCTTTGCGCCCATGAGCATGTCTAACAGTTTTACCACGTTGTCGCCGTCCTCCTGGAGCCATCTCCCCCTCCGTAAGCCCCTCCGTCAGCGCTCGTCGCCGTGTGCCCACGGGCGCAATGTGGCCGATCGAGCGTTAATGGCGCCATGGCCGCTTCCCCTATGCGTCCTCGGCCCCTATTGCCCTGTGTGCCTCTGTAGCTGGTCCGCACCTCCCTCGTCGCCTTCCCACGCCACCCCGTGCTCGTTGCGCGGTGCCAGAGCCTTGGCCGAGCGCGAGCGCGAGCGGCGGCACCCGAGCCCATGCCCCTCGCTGATACGTCTCCAACGTATCTATAATTTTTGATTGCTCCATGCTATATTATCTACTATTTTGGACTATATTGGGCTTTATTTTCCACTTTTATATTATTTTTGAGACTAACCTATTAATGGGAGGCCCATCCCAGAATTGCTGTTTTTTGCCTATTTCAGTGTTTCGGAGAAACAGAATATCAAACGGAGTCCAAACGGAATAAAATCTTCGGGAACATGATTTTCTCACCGAACGTGATCCAGGAGACTTGGACCCTACTCCAAGGAGTCAAAGAGGAGGTCACGAGGGTCGGGGGTGCGCGCCCCCCTAGGGCGCGCCCCCTGCTTCGTGGGCCCCTCGGTGCTCCACCGACATACTCCTTCCTCCTATATGTACCTACGTACTCCCAAACGATTAGAAGAGGAGCCAAAATCCTAATTCCACCGTCGCAACTTTCTGTATCCACGAGATCGCATCTTGGGGCCTATTCTGGAGCTCCGCCGAATGAGGGCCGTCATCACGGAGGGCTTCTACATCATCATAGCCCCTCCGATGAAGTGTGAGTAGTTTACCTCAGACCTTCGGGTCCATAGTTAGTAGCTAGATGGCTTCTTCTCTTTCTTTGAATCTCAATACAAAGTTCTCCCCCTCTCTTGTGGAGATCTATTCGATGTAATCTTCTTTTTGCGGTGTGTTTGTTGAGATCGATGAATTGTGGGTTTATGATCAAGTCTATCTATGAATAATATTTGAATCTTCTCTGAATTCTTTTATGTATGATTGGTTATCTTTGCAAGTCTCTTCGCATTATCCGTTTGGTTTGGCCAACTAGATTGGTAGTTCTTGCCATGGGAGAAGTGATTAGCTTTGGGTTCGATCTTGCGGTGTCCTTTCCCAGTGACAGAAGGGGCAGCAAGGCACGTATTGCATCGTTGCCATCAAGGATAACAAGATGGGGTTTATTTCATATTGCATGAATTTATCTCTCTACATCATGTCATCTTTCTTAAGGCGTTACCCTGTTTTTAACTTAATACTCTAGATGCATACTGGATAACGGTCGATGAGTGGAGTAATAGTAGTAGATGCATAATCGTTTCGGTCTAGTTGTCATGGACGTGATGCCTATATACATGATCATGCCTAGATATTCTCATAACTATGCTCAATTCTGTCAATTGCTCAACAGTAATTTGTTCACCCACCATAGAATACTTATGCTCTTGAGAGAAGCCACTAGTGAAACCTATGGCCCCCGGGTCTATTCTCATCATATCAATCTCCATCACTTTAATCTTGCTTTGCCTTTTACTTTGCTTTTACTTTTTACTTTGCATCTTTATACCAAAAATACCAAAAATATTATATCTATCAGATCTCACTCTCGTAAGTGACCGTGAAGGGATTGACAACCCCTAATCGCGTTGGTTGCGAGTAGCTATCGTTTTGTGCAGGTACGAGGGACTTGAGCGTGACCTCCTACTGGATTGATACCTTGGTTCTCAAAAACTAAGGGAAATACTTACGCTACTCTGCTGCATCATCCCTTCCTCTTCGGGGAAACCCAACGCAAGCTCAAGACATAGCAAGAAGGATTTCTGGCGCTGTTGCCGGGGAGTCTACGCAAAAGTCAGCATACCAAGTACCCATCACAATCCCTATCTCTCGCATTACATTATTTCCCATTTGCCTCTCGTTTTCCTCTCCCCCACTTCACCCTTGCCATTTTATTTTCCCTCTCTCTCTCTATCCTCCTTCTCTATTTGCCTTCTTTTTGCCCGTTTGCTCTTGTTTGCTTGTGTGCTAGTTTTCTTGTTTGTCACGATGGCTCAAGATAATACCAAATTGTGTGACTTCACCAATACCAATAATAATGATTTCCTCAGTACTCCGATTGCTCCTCTTGCCAATACTGAATCTTGTGAAATCAATGCTACTTTGTTGAATCTTTGTTATGAAAGATCAATTCACCGGCCTTCCTAGCGAAGATGCTGCTAATCATCTGAATAGCTTCGTTGATTTATGTGATATGGAAAAGAAAAAAGATGTTGATAATGATGTCGTTAAATTGAAGCTATTTCCTTTTTCGCTTAGAGATCGTGCTAAAGCTTGGTTTTCGTCTTTGCCTAAGAATAGTATTGATTCATGGAACAAGTGCAAAGATGCTTTTATCTCTAAGTATTTTCCTCCCGCTAAGATCATCTCTCTTAGAAACGATATTATGAATTTTAAGCAACTTGATCATGAACATGTTGCACAAGCTTGGGAGAGAATGAAATTAATGATATGTAATTGCCCTACTCATGGTTTGAATTTGTGGATGATCATACAAAAATTTTATGCCGGATTGAATTTTGCTTCTAGAAATCCTTTAGATTCGGCCGCGCGAGGCACTTTTATGGAAATCACTTTAGGAGATGCTACTAAACTCCTAGATAATATTATGTTTAATTATTCTCAATGGCATACTGAAAGATCTTCTAATAAAAAAGTGCATGCGATAGAAGAAATCAATGTTTTGAGTGGAAAGATGGATGAACTTATGAAATTATTTGCTACTAAGAGTGTTTCTTCTGATCCTAATGATATGCCTTTGTCTACTTTGATTGAGAATAACAATGAATCTATAGATGCGAATTTTGTTGGTAGGAATAATTTTGGTAACAAAGCTTATAGAGGGCATTTTAATCCTAGGCCATATCCTAGTAATCCTTCTAATAATTATGGGAATCCCTACAACAACTCTTATGGAAATTATAATAAGATGCCCTCTTAATTTGAGACTGGTGTTAAAGAGTTTATGAATTCACAAAAGAATTTTAATTCTTTGCTTGAAGAGAAATTGCTTAAAGTTGATGATTTGGCTAGGAACGTTGATAGAGTTTCTCGTGAGGTTGATTCTTTAAAGCTTAGATCTATTCCTCCTAAGCATGATATCAATGATTCTCTCAAAGCCATGAGAATTTCCATTGATTAGTGCAAGGAAAGAACCGCTAGGATGCGTGCTTCCAAAGATGCCTTTATTAAAGCGTGTTCTTCCAATTCCTATGAAAATCAAGATGAATATCTAAAAGTTATTGATGTGTCTCCTATTAAATCTTTATTTTGCAATATGAATCTTGATGAAACTGAATATGATCTTCCTTTACCTAGAAGGCGTTCTAAAAATTCGGAGTATTTAGATCTTAATGATGACATTGATGAAAGTGGAATTGAAAGAAATAAAAATCTAGATGTTGCTAAACCCACTATATTGGATTTAAAGGAATTAATTATGAAAGTTTCTCTTTAATTTATTGTATTTCCTTGTTGCAATCCGTGCTAAATTCTCCACATGCTTATAGTCAAAATAAAGCCTTCACCGAACATATTGTTGATGCCTTGATGCAATCTTATGAAGAAAAACTTGAGTTGAAAGTTTCTATCCCTAGAAAACTCTATGATGAGTGGGAAAAAACTATTAAAATTAAAATTAAAGATCATGAGTTTTATGCTTTGTGTGATTTGGGTGCTAGTGTCTCTACTACTCCCAAGACTTTGTGTGATTTGCTAGATTTCCGTAATTTTGATGATTGCTTTCTAAACTTGCATCTTGTGGATTCCACTATTAAGAAACCTATGGGAAGGATTAATTATGTTCTTATTATTGTAAATAGAAATTATGTTCCCGTAGATTTCATTGTTCTTGATATAGATTGCAATCCTTCTTGCCCTATTATTCTTGGTAGACCTTTCCTTAGAACGGTTGGTGCGATTATTGATATGAAGGAAGGGAATATTAGATTTCAATTTCCATTAAAAAAGGGCATGGAACACTTTCCAAGAAAGAAAATAAAATCACCATATGAAACTATAATGAGAGCCACTTATGGATTGCCTACCAAAGATGGCAATACCTAGACCTATCCTCGCTTTTATGCCTAGCTAGGGGCGTTAAACGATAGCGCTTGTTGGGAGGCAACAAAATTTTATTTTTATTCCTTGCCTTTTGCTCCTGCTTAGTAATAAATAAATTATTTATCCTCTGTTTTGGTTGTGTTTTTGTGTTTAATTAGTGTTTATGCCAAGTAGAACCGTTGGGAAGACTTGGGGAAAGTATTGTTGAACTTGCTGTAAAAAACAGAAACTTTAGCGCTCACGAGAACTGCTGTCATTTTTATTTGAAGAGTGCTATTTAGCTAATTATTTTTGCATATGATTACTAGATAAATTCCACACGTCCAGAAATTTATTTTAGAATTTTTGGGGTTCCAGATCTTGCGCTAGCTACAGATTACTATAGACTGTTCAGTTTTTGACAGATTCTGTTTTTCGTGTGTTGTTTGCTTATTTTGATGAATCTATGGCTAGTAAAATAGTTTATAATCCATAGAGAAGTTGGAATACAGTAGTTTTAACAACAATATAAATAAATAATGAGTTCATTACAGTAAATTGAAGTGGTCTTTTGTTTTCTTTCGCTAACGGAGCTCACGAGTTTTCTATTTTGAGTTTTGTGTTGTGAAGTTTTCAAGTTTTGGGTGAATTCTTTTGATGGATCATGGAACAAGGCGTGGCAAGAGCCTAATCTTGGGGATGCCCATGGCACCCCCAATATAATCCAAGGACACCAAAAAGTCAAAGCTTGGGGATTCCCCGGAAGGCATCCCCTCTTTCGTCCACTTCCATCGGTAATTTACTTGGAGCTATATTTTTATTCACCAACATGATATGTGTTTTGCTTGGAGCGTCTTGTATTATTTGTGTCTTTGTGTCTTAGTATTCCACAATCATCATTGCTGTACACACCTTTTGAGAGAGACATACATGAATTAAATTTTATAGAATACTCTTGTGCTTCACTTATATCTTTTGAGCTAAGTAGTTTTGCTCTATGTGCTTCACTTATATCTTTTGAGCGTTATAATTTTGCTCTATGTGCTTCACTTAGATCTTTTAGAGAGCATGGTGGTGGATTTGTTTTAAAGAAACTATTGATCTCTCATGCTTCACTTAAATTATTTTGAGAGTCTGTTAATAGCATGGTAATTTGCTTAATAATAATATGCTTGGTATTCATGATTTGTGAAGCTTTCTTTTGAGTGTGTTTAATACTAAGAAAAGATTGAAGCATGATAACTATTTTGAGATATGGAGGTGATAATATTAAAAGTCATGCTAGTTGCGTAGTTTTGAATTTAAAGAATACTTGTGTTAAAGTTTGTGATTCCCGTAGCATGCACGTATGGTGAACCGTTATGTGATGAAGTCGGAGCATGATTTATTTATTGATTGTCTTCCTTATGAGTGGCGGTCGGGGACGAGCGATGGTCTTTTCCTACCAATATATCCCCCTAGGAGCATGCACGTAATACTTTTCTTTGATAACTTCTAGATTTTTGCAATAAGTATATGAGTTCTTTATGACTAATGTTGAGTCCATGGATCATACGCACTCTCACCCTTCCACCTTTGCTAGCCTCTCTAATACCGCGCACCTTTCGCCGGTATCATACACCTACCATATACCTTCCTCAAAACAGCCAGCACACCTACATATTATGGCATTTCCATAGTCATTCCGAGATATATTGCCATGCAACTTTCCACCGTTCCGTTTATCATGACACACTCCATCATTGTCATATTGCATATCCCGGTACACCGCCGGAGGCATTCATATAGTCATATTTTGTTCTACGTATTGAGTTGTAAGAAAAATAAAAGTCTGATGATCATCATTATTAGAGCATTGTCCCAGTGAGGAAAGAATGATGGAGACTATGATTCCCCCATAAGTCGGGATGAGACTCCGGACGAAAAAAAAGAGGCCAAAGAAGCCCAAATAAAAAGAGGCCATAAAAAAAGAGAAAAGTTCCAAATAAAAAAATGATGAGAGAAAAAGAGAGAAGGGACAATGTTCTATCCTTTTACCACACTTGTGCTTCAAAGTAGCACCATGATCTTCACAGTAGAGAGTCTCTCATGTTATCACTTTCATATACTAGTGGGTTTTCATTATAGAACTTGGCTTGTATATTCCAATGATGGGCTTCCTCAAATTTCCCTAGGTATTCATGAGAAAGCAAGTTGGATGCACACCCACTTAGTTTCTTTTTGAGCTTTCATATACTTACAGCTCTAGTGCATCCGTTGCATGGCAATCCCTACTCACTCACATTGATATCTATTGATGGGCATCTCCATACCCCGTTGATACGCCTAGTTGATGTGAGACTATCTTCTCCTTTTTGTCTTCTCCACAACCACCATTCTATTCCACCTATAGTGCTATATCCATGGCGCATGCTCATGTATTGCGTGAAGATTGAAAAAGTTTTGAAAAAGTTAGAGTATGAAACAATTGCTTGGCTTGTCATCGGGGTTGTGCATGATTTAAATATTTTGTGTGGTGAAGATAGAGCATAGCCAGACTATATGATTTTGTAGGGATAACTTTCTTTGGCCATGTTATTTTGAGAAGACATAATTGCTTTGTTAGTATGCTTGAAGTATTATTATTTCAATGTCAATATAAACTTTTGTCTTGAATCTTTCAAATCTGAATATTCATATCACAATTAAGAAGATTTGCATTGAAATTATGCCAAGTAGCACTCCGCATCAAAAATTCTCTTTTTATCATTTACCTACTCGAGGACGAGCAGGAATTAAGCTTGGGGATGCCTGATACGTCTCCAACGTATCTATAATTTTTGATTGCTCCATGCTATATTATCTAATGTTTTGGACTATATTGGGCTTTATTTTCCACTTTTATATTATTTTTGGGACTAACCTATTAACCGGAGGCCCAGCCCAGAATTGCTGTTTTTTTGCCTATTTCAGTGTTTCAGAGAAACAGAATATCAAACAGAGTCCAAATGGAATAAAATCTTCGGGAACGTGATTTTCTCACCGAACGTGATCCAGGAGACTTGGACCCTACTCCAAGGAGTCAAAGAGGAGGTCACGAGGGTGGGCCCCCCCTAGGGCGCGCCCCCTGCCTCGTGGGCCCCTCGGTGCTCCACCGACGTACTCCTTCCTCCTATATATACCTATGTACCCCCAAACGATCAGAATAGGAGCCAAAAACCTAATTCCACCGCCGCAACTTTCTGTATCCACGAGATCCCATCTTGGGGCCTATTCCGGAGCTCCGCCGGAAGAGGGCCGTCATCACGGAGGGCTTCTACATCATCATAGCCCCTCCGATGAAGTGTGAGTAGTTTACCTCAGACCTTGGGGTCCATAGTTAGTAGCTAGATGGCTTCTTCTCTTTCTTTGAATCTCAATACAAAGTTCTCCCCCTCTCTTGTGGAGATCTATTCAATGTAATCTTCTTTTTGCGGTGTGTTTGTTGAGACCGATGAATTGTGGTATTATGATCAAGTCTATCTATGAATAATATTTGAATCTTCTCTGAGTTCTTTTATGTATGATTGGTTATCTTTGCAAGTCTCTTTGAATTATCTGTTTGGTTTGGCCAACTAGATTGGTAGTTCTTGCCATGGGAGAAGTGCTTAGCTTTGGGTTCGATCTTGCGGTGTCCTTTCCCAGTGACAGAAGGGGCAGCAAGGCATGTATTGCATCGTTGCCATCAAGGATAACAAGATGGGGTTTATTTCATATTGCATGAATTTATCTCTCTACATCATGTCATCTTGCTTAAGGCGTTACTCTGTTTTTATTTTAATACTCTAGATGCATGCTGGATAGCGGTCGATGAGTGGAGTAATAGTAGTAGATGCAGAATCGTTTCGGTCTACTTGCCACGGACGTGATGCCTATATACATGATCATGCCTAGATATTCTCATAACTATGCTCAATTCTGTCAATTGCTCAACAGTAATTTTTTCACCCACTGTAGAATACTTATGCTCTTGAGAGAAGCCACTAGTGAAACCTATGGCCCCCGGGTCTATTCTCATCATATCAATCTCCATCACTTTAATCTTGCTTTGCCTTTTACTTTTTTACTTTGCATCATTATACCAAAAATACCAAAAATATTATATCTATCAAATCTCACTCTCGTAAGTGACCGTGAAGGGATTGACAACCCCTAATCGCGTTGGTTGCGAGTAGCTATCGTTTTGTGTAGGTACGAGGGACTTGAGCATGGCCTCCTACTGGATTGATACCTTGGTTCTCAAAAACTAAGGGAAATACTTACGCTACTCTGCTGCATCATCCCTTCCTCTTCGGGGAAAACCAACGCAAGCTCAAGACGTAGCATTCCCCCCGGTTATATAAAGGCCACCCGAGCCCTTTCCGAGCACTCCATCGCCTCCAACACTCTCCTAGATCCCTGCCCGACCACTCCACCGAGCTCGAGGAGCTCCAGTTCCTCTTCCATGCCGCCATGTCCGCCTCGGCTTCGGCCTAAATTAGCCCAACGTTGAGCCCTCCTCCACCTCTAGCCACCACCATCGCCTTCCCCACCCTCCGGCGACTCTCCCCGTACCCTTGCCCTCTCACCGGAGCCCCTTTAGGGCCATGCCCCGAAGACCACCGCTGCCTTTGCCTCCTGCTTCCTCCACTCGTCGCCTGATACGTCTCCAACGTATCTAAAATTTTTGATTGCTCCATGATATTATATTATCTGTTTTGGATGTTAATGGGCTTTATTTTACACATTTATATCATTTTTGGGACTAACCTATTAACCAGAGGCCCAGCCCAAATTGCAGCTTTTTTTGCCTGTTTCATTGTTTCGTAGAAAAGGAATATCAAACGAAGTCCAAATGGAATGAAACCTTCGGGAACGTCATTTACTCAACAAACGTGATCCGGGAGACTTGGAGTGGGCGTCAAGAAACAATTGAGGAGGCCACAAGGCAGGGGGCGTGCCTACCCCCCTGGGCGCGCCCTCCACCCTTGTGGGCCCTCGTTGCCCCACCGGCCTACTTCTTCCTCCTATATAAGTCCACGTACCCTGCAAACATCCAAGAGCACCACAAAAACCTAATTCCACCACCGCAACCTTCTGTACCCAAGAGATCCCATCTTAGGGCCTTTTTCGGAGCTCCACCGGAGGGGGCATTGATCACGGAGGGCCTCTACATCAACTCCATGGCCTCTTCGGTGATGTGTGAGTAGTTTACGTTAGACCTTCGGGTCCATAGCTAGTAGCTAGATGGCTTCTTCTCTCTCTTTGGATCTCAATACAAAGTTCTCCTCGATTCTCTTGGAGATCTATTCGATGTAATCTTCTTTTGTGGTGTGTTTATCGAGATTCAATGAATTGTGGGTTTATGATCCAGATTATCTATGACCAATATTTGATTCTTCTCTGAATTCTTTTATGTATGATTGGTTTATCTTTGCAAGTCTCTTCGAATTATCAGTTTGGTTTGGCCTACTAGAATGATCTTTCTTGCAAAGGGAGAAGTGCTTAGCTTTGGGTTCAATCTTGCGGTGCTCGATCCCAGTGACAGTAGGGGAAACAACATGTATTGTATTGTTGCCATCGAGGATAAAAAGATGGGGTTTATATCATATTGCATGAGTTTATCCCTCTACATCATGTCATCTTGCTTAAGGCGTTACTCTATTTTTATGAACCTAATACTCTAGATGCATGCTGGATAGAGGCCGATGTGTCGAGTAATAGTAGTAGATGCAGGCAGGAGTCGGTCTACTTGTCACGGACGTGATGCCTATATACATGATCATGCATAGATATTCTCATAATTATTCGCTTTTCGATCAATTGCTCGACAGTAATTTGTTCACCCACCTTAATACTTATGCTATCTTGAGAGAAGCCACTAGTGAAACCTATGGCCCCCGGGTCTATTTTCCATCATACAAGTTTCCAATCTATTTTATTTTGCAATCTTTACTTTCAATCTATATCATAAAAATACCAAAAATATTTATCTTATTATTATTATCTCTATCAGATCTCACTCTTGCAAGTGGCCGTGAAGGGATTGACAACCCCTTTATCGCGTTGGTTGCGAGGTTCTTATTTGTTTGTGCGGGTGTGAGGTGACTCGCGTGTGGTCTCCTACTGGATTGATACCTTGGTTCTCAAAAACTGAGGGAAATACTTACGCTGCTTTACTACATCACCCTTTCCTCTTCAAGGGAAAACCAACGCAGTGCTCAGGAGGTAGCAAGAAGGATTTCTAGCGCCATTGCCGGGGAGATATACGCCAAGTCAAGACATACCAAGTACCCATCACAACTCTTATCCTCCACATTACATTATTTTCCATTTGCCTCTCATTTTTGTAGCGACCCGACCTCAAATGGTCAAGTCTCTGTGCTTCAGTGTCACCCCTGGATCGGTAATGCTGACACACATAGTACTCGAAGGATTTATAACAGAGTGGCAATCACACACTTATTACATCAAATGTCTCAAGAGAGAACTTATTACAATAATATGGCTTAAGGCCATCTAATACGATAACATCGGAAGGCTTGGAAGATAAAGTGAGTCCATCAACTCCAACGGCATAGCTGAGTGCATGACAAATGACCTATCGCATCTTACTCCTCGTCTGAAAAGTCTGCAACATGATACGTTGCAGCCCGAAAATGGGTCAGCACATGGAATATGCCGACAATGTAACATAGGAGAGTATGAACAGACAAATGCTATCACTACATGCATATATGGCTGGTGGAGGCTGTACGGTTAATATGTTTAGCGAAAAGCCAATTTTTCCCTACAACAAAGGAATATATTTTATTTAACTATCATGGTAGTTGAACAATATTGAGAAGGTTCCTCCAACTCAATCCCAATTAAAGTAATTATCAACCCAACAAAATTTATTTAGGGTGATGAGATCCATATGATAATCCAAGAACCAGATACTCAAGATGTCCATAATCGGGGACACGGCTAACCATGATTAGTTTATACACTCTGCAGAGGTTTGCGCACTTTTCTCCACAAGGCTCAATCTCCTCCGTTGGATTTCTCGCACTACAGGGTGTTTGAGAAATGGATGACCGAGACACAATCTTTCAGAAGCATTTGCTCTCTACTCTGGGCGGCGGTACACCTACAATCCCCTACATCTGCTAGTCCACCTCTTCAAGAGCTCACGCAACTTACTCAACTAAGCTAGAGCCCATAATGGCTTGTGGATACACACAGAAGTTTCAAGCATGAATAGTCTTATGATCCCTTTGAGCCTGGGTGGCGGACTGTAGGATGATCACACGGGTACTCCGGGATATCCCAGGACAACACTAGATTCTCCAGGTGCCCACAAGCAATCCACCCAGATGTGTATTAAAGTTGTCACCTTAAATTGAACCATTAATTAACAACTCACATATGTCATGGATACACTCAAACCCAATCCACGTCTACGAGCATAGCATGGCAATGTAAGCATAACGTAGAGGTAACTCCCAAGGGTTTGATAATAAAACGGGCAATAGGTTCTACCTCATCATCTACTTCCCGGACCCACATGTTAGGAGATCCTACTCATGCAATGTGTGAAGGTTGAAACTAATGCATAAAAACTGGGTGATAAAGGGGGCATGATCAAAGTGTTACTTGCCTTGCTGACAATCTGCAAATAAAGACTCGTAGTAGCACGCTTCGCACTCCGAGTGTTCCATCGGAAACAAACAATAGCATACATAAGCAATCAAGCAAGGATGCACGGGTAAAACTCAAATAAGAAGATCTAACCAGAAAGTTAACTGAAGATCTCCAGTTTGCAAAAAGAATCAAATCAAACAGAGCAACGAAACTCAAACGAGCGAAAAGATAAACTAAAACTAAGATCAGGGCAGAAATCGCGATCGAAAATAATTGCGGAAAACCCTGGAAAAAGAAAAACTGATGAACAGGCTAACGAACGAACGTTTGCTGTCTGTGACTAACGGATGAACAGCGTTCGTTAAAATGAACGTATGGACGAACGTCCCCAAAATAAATAAACCGACGGAAAAACCGATCTAATAGAAAAAACGAGATCTAGGGTTTCAAAAGAAAACCGATCGGTTTTCTCTCAAAAACCGGCGGCGGCGGCTACCTTCGACGGCGGACGGCGAGGCGGCGGCGAGATGGCGGTGCGTCTCCGGCCGGTCGGGCGCGGGGCGGCAATGCGGCGCGGCGGCGAGCTAGGCAATGGTGGCGAGCGAGGTCGGCGGCGGCGCTAGCGGCATTGGGCAGCGCTGGCGGTGGCGGTGCGCGGGCGGCACTAGGGTTTCGGGGGCTGGGGCGACTTGGGCCTCGGGGGCGCGGCTTATAAAGCCCCGGGCTAAGTGTCCTAGCCGGACACGGCCCGGTAAGTCGGTTCGCACCTTTTTCTTAAAATATTCCGACGCGCAGAAAAACGATTAAAAGAATCACTAAACAGACTCCAAAAATCCTGAAATAAATTTTCCCCATCCTCTAAAAATATAGCAGACAAAGTGAACATGTATTTGGGACTCCAATGCAATTTTGAAAAACGCATATTTTTCCTAATCCAAATAAATAGCGATAAAACACCAAATAAAATACAAATTGATTTTAATATTTTTCCTCCAACATTTCATTTATTTTGGAGAAGTCATATTATCTCCTCTGATATAATTTTAATATGAATATTTTCGGGGAGAAAAGTAATTAAAACCAATGTGATCCTTGTTTCAATATTTGAGAAAATTTTAAATATGAGAACTAGGAAAATCCCCAACTCTCTCCGAGGGTCCTTGAGTTGCTTAGGATTTCGAGGATCGCAAAACGAAATGCAATAAAATATGATATGCATGAATGACCTATGTATATCATTCCAAATTGAAAATTTGGGATGTTACAAACCTACCCCCCTTAAGATGAATCTTGCCCTCGAGATTCAGGTTGGCTAGAAAATAGGTGTGGGTGGTCTTTGCGTAGATCATCCTCTCTTTCCCAGGTGGCTTCGTCCTCGGTATGGTGGCTCCACTGAGCTTTGCAAAACTTGATAACCTTGCTGCGAGTAACTCGACTGGCAAATTCGAGAATCCTGACTGGTTTCTCCTCATATGTCAAATCACTGTCTAACTGAATTGCTTCCAGGGGCACTATATCTCTTAGAGGAATATCGGCCATCTTAGCATGGCACTTCTTCAACTGGGAAACGTGAAACATGTCATGAACTCCTGACAGTCCTTCAGGTAACTCCAACTTGTAAGCAACCTCTCCCGTGCGTTCCAAAACACGGTATAGTCCTACAAATCTCGGGGCTAACTTTCCCTTAACTTCGAAACGCTTAACTCCTCGCAGAGGTGATACTCGCAGATATGCTCTATCTCCGATTTTATAGACTACCTCCTTGCGTTTCGAGTCTGCATAACTCTTCTGTCTGGACTGAGCTACTCTGAGTCTATCTCGAATTAGCTAAACCTTCTCCTCGGACTCCTTAATCAAATCCGGTCCAAACAACTGGAGGTCTCCACTTCATCCCACATCAACGGTGTTCGGCATCTTCTTCCGTACAGGGCTTCAAACGGTGCCATCTTCAAACTAGCATGGTAACTGTTGTTGTACGAGAACTCCGCGTCGGGTAAATTATCATCCCAACTAGACCCATAGTCTAGTGCACACGCTCTCAACATGTCCTCCAGAATCTGATTGACTCTCTCAGTCTGTCCATCTGTCTGCGGGTGAAAAGTTGTACGGAAGTCCAGCCTGGTTCCCAAAGTCTGGTGCAGTTGGTGCCAAAACTTTGACGTAAACTGTGTTCCTATGTCTGATACGATGGTCCTCAGAACTCCGTGCAGACATACGATCCTGGTCATATATATCTTGGCCAACTTCGCACTGGTATATGTGATTTTTACTGGGATAAAGTGAGCTACTTTGGTCAAGCGGTCCACTAATACCCAGATAGAATCATATCCCGATCGGGTCCTGGGTAATCCGGTGATAAAGTCCATGCCAAGCTTAGCCCACTTCCATTCGGGTATCGGCATAGGCTGTAGTAATCCTGCTGGCTTTTGATGTTCTGGCTTCACTCTCTGACATACATCACATACGGCTACATACTCGGCAATATCCTTCTTCATTCCAGTCCACCAGAAATGCTCCTTCAAATCCAAATACATCTTGGTGTTTCCGGGGTGTATCGAGTATGGTGAATCATGAGCTTCCTGTAATATCAATTTCCTGATCTCGGCATTATTGGGCACAAATACACGGTCCTCAAACCACAAGGTGTCGTGCTCATCCTCACAAAAACCTTTGGCTTTGTCTTCACTCATCTTCTCCTTTATCTCAACAATTTCTTTGTCATCCTTCTGGGCTTCTCGAATATTTCCCAACAAGGTTGACTGAACTTCCATGGTTGTAACAAAACCTCTAGGAACAATCTCTAAACGTAGCTCCCTGAAATATTCTGCTAACTCCCTTGGCAAACCTCCTGTTACTAAGGTATTGGCATAACTCTTTCGGCTCAAAGCGTCCGCTACGACATTGGCCTTTCCCGGATGATAGTGCAACCTCATATCATAATCCTTTATAAGCTCCAACCATCTCCTTTGCCTGAGGTTCAACTCCTTCTGTGTGAAAATGTACTTCAAACTCTTATGATCCGTGTACACATCACAATGGTTCCCAATAAGAAAATGTCTCCAGGTCTTGAGTGCATGCACTACAGCTGCCAACTTCATGTCACGTGCGGCATAATTCAACTCATGTGGTCGAAGTTGTCGTGAGGCATATGAATCAACTCTTCCGTCTTGCATAAGTACTCCTTCAAGTCCTAAGAGAGAGGCGTCACAATACACCGGGAAATCCTTGCGTATATCTGGCAGAATCAGCAATGGGGCTGTAGTCAAACGTTTCTTTAACTACTGGAAACTTGCTTCACATTCCTCAGTCCAATGGAACTTGGTGTCCTTCTTCAACAATGTCGTCATAGGCTTCACAATCTTAGAGAAATTTTCAATGAATCTCCGATAGTATCCTGCGAGTCCAAGAAAACTGCGGATCTCTCCAACTGAGGTGGGTGCCAACCACTTAGTGACCGACTGAACTTTGGTGGGGTCTACTGCTATACCTTCTCCTGATATAACATGTCCAAGAAATCGAACTTCCTTCATTCAAAACTCACATTTGCTGAATTTGGCATACAACTGATGTTCCTTGAGGTTCTCGATAACTAAACACAAATGCTCCTTATGTTCCTCTTCATCCTTTGAGTATAATAAACTATCATCAATGAACACCACAACAAACTTATCCAAGAACTCCATGAACACCTTCTTCATCATACTCATGAAATAGGCAGGGGCGTTAGTCAATCCAAATGAGATAACCGTATACTCATAAAGCCCATACCTTGCGGTAAAAGCTGTCGTAGGTATATCCTTTTCTCGAATCTTCAGCTGGTGGTAACCTGATCGCAGGTCGATCTTCAAAAACACTTTAGCTCCATGCAGCTGGTCAAACAGATCATTGATCATCGACAGTGGGTACTTGTTCTTGATTGTCACTTCATTCAATGCCCGATAATCAACAACCATTCTCAGAGACTTATCCTTCTTCTCAACCAATAGCACTAGGGCTCGCCATGGTGATGAACTCCGTTGGATGTAACCTTTCTCCAATAACTCCTTAATCTGTTTCTCTATCTCCTCCAGATCATTCACGGGCATCCGGTATGGTCTCTTTGATATAGGCCTGGTGCCTGGCAACAGCTCTATCAAAAACTCGATGTCTCGATCTGGCGGCATGCCTGGTAACTCCTTTGGAAATACATCTGGTAATCCTTCACAACAGGAACTTCCTCCTGAACAACTCCCGAGAGAGAATGTACTTGGGTTCTCCTTGGCGCATGCCTGGATACATACTTGATCCTTTTCCCCTCCGGGGTAGTAAGCAGAATTGACTTACTGGCGTAATCGATATTTCCTCCATACATCGACAGCCAATCCATTCCTAGTATCACATCCAATCCTTGCGACTCCAGAATTATCAAGTCAGAGGGGAAAACATGACTACATATGGTTAATGGCATCTGAAAACATCCACTGCTTGCCATATACTCGGCTCTGGGTGAGGTTACTAGCATAGGTGTCTTAAAAACTTTAGTGGGAAACTTATACTTATCCACAAATCCCCTTGATATGTATGAATGCGATGCACCAGTATCAAAAGAATGATTGCAGTAAACGACTTAACTAAAAACTTACTGATAACTGCATCTGGTTTCTCTTCAACCTCCTCCACATTCACGTGGTTCACTTGTCCTTTGTTAAACTAGTCATGAACCCGTGCACCTGCACGGGCTAGGGATATTTATTTTGCTACTACCATTGGTGTGAAATCAATGGTATTATGAGACAAACATGTATATATGCTTCATTAATACTCATATATCACGTACTGAGAAATATGAGTTTAACTTTATTTGAAATTGATGCCTCATATATATATTCACATATGAAGGAAAAATCATGGTACTTGAAAGTATAAAATCGATACAAAACAATGTATGTCAGATACAATAGATATACCTCGATAATAATTATCTAAGCAAACTCAACAAATATTACACCAAAAGTGACAATAATGTAGCAATATCTTCAAGTAGAAATATCATGCCTATAAAAAAATCTCAGTAACTTCAAGTTTGCGTTCCAACTTGAAATATCAAAAAAAATCAACCATATATTTAAAGGTACAAAATCACACTAAATAGAAAAAAGGGGAAAATCACAAATGAATTTATTAAAATAAAGAGAAGTTCCAGCATAATCTGTATAGTATCACTATCTTGGAATTCTCAAGTTTGAGAGGTGGTCAATAAGTTTGGCAACCTACAAAACCAAATCGTAGCCCACGGAATAAATGTTAAACATTGTGATTATTAATCATAAAGGAAATGTAGATGTCTGTCGGATTAGTGTATTTACTGAACAGAATACTCTACTATTCATCCACCTGACTTTTTTGAAGTTTCCAAATTTGATTTCTGTTATCAAAAGAACCAACACTTAACTGTACATGAGAAAAATTCATAATAAATAAAATTTATATCCGATTGATACATCTAGATATATAAAGCAATAGCTAATAGATATCTAACTCCAATTGATACATTTAATAAGAGAAGTGCTTAGTTTATTGCTTCAACATCAATCAATATAATGGACATGAAACGTACCTGATCTTCATGATGTCACCACTGCAAATTTCAGGTTTGTTATGAATGAAGATCATTCTAACCTGCAACGACATGGCAACAGAAAAAGAATTGTCTCTACCATCTCATGTTGAAGCAGATGTTTACATATTCTTTTTTACTCAGCATAGTATCTTGAAACCATTGCCAGTGGAGCCACACTGGAGAACCTGCAGTGGAAGATACATTAATTAGTAGTGTATGTTAGATCAAACTCAGGAATACACACGCGAGGTGGACACACACGGTGGAGTTTCTGTTTCAGTGAGCGAATGCGAACACAGAGACAGAGATTTTGCGACGCGTGAAGTTTGCGTCTTTTCTGTTTCTTCCTTTTATTCCTTCTGATCCTAACAAGCCGGCCTCGATCCGCTTTACCCGCGCCATCCCACGGACGAGATCGTGGCCAACGATTACACGATTGACAGGAAAAGTAAATGCTATCCCTACTCAGCCGCAGCACGAACACAGCGTGCCTCTGGCATTATTTTTCAGAAAATTCAGAAATGATACAGTAGCCTGACGGGTTCAGGTTCAGTGAGATTAACACAACACTTCACCTCCTTAAGCTTGATGACCTGAACCCATCTCCTGCATACCGATCTTCTCTTTCAGTGACTGAAAACAAAGCCTGGCCAATGGCTTCGTCAAGATGTCTGCATGTTGCTCATCGGTTCTGACATGCTCCACTTCTATCTTGCCCTCTTCAACACAATTTCTGACAAAATGATAGCGCACGTCAATGTGTTTGCTTCTCTCATGAAACACAGGATTCTTGCATAACTGAATTGCTGATTGGTTATCTATACGGATTGTGAACTTGTCTCCATCACATCCCAACAAATCCTCAATCAGCCTTGCCAACCATACACCTTGACAGGCTACTACAGCAGCAGCCACATACTCTGCTTCACATGAAGATTGTGCCACAATTTTCTATTTTTGAGATGTCCAGGACACAGGGCAGTGACCGAAGTAGTACAACACTCCAGTGGTACTTTTACGATCGTCGACATCGCCTCCATGATCACTGTCACAATATCCTAACAACTCTGGTTTGCTTGTGACCCTTTTATAGCTGCACCCAAGATTGACGGTCCCCTTTACATATCTGAGAATATGTTTCACTGCTGTCATATGTTCCTTGGTAGGTCTCTCCATGAACCTGCTGACATAGCCGACAGAGAAGCTAAGATCAGGCCTTGTATGCAGCACATACCTTAGGCCTCCCACCACGCTTCGATATTCAGTCGGATCAATTTCCTCGGCCTTACTCTCTTTGCCCAGTTTCAGCCTAGGTTCCATTGGAATGTGTGTTGGATGGCAGTTTAACATCCCCATTCTGTCAAGTATACGGGACGCATACCTAGATTGGCAAAGAGTGATCCCTTCCCCTCCTTGTTTCACTTCAATGCCTAGATAGTGAGACATCAGCCCCAGATCAGTCATGCTAAATTTCGACTTCATTTGCTGTTTGAAATCCGCAATAGCTTGACTGCTGCCACCGGTTATAACCAGATCATCCACATATACTCCAACGATCAGAACCGAATCTCTTGCCTTTTTCTTTTACAGACCAGATTCAGAAGGGCACTTCTCAAACCCCAATTCCAGCAGTGTTGAGTCCAGCTTGGAGTTCCAAGCCCTAGGAGCTTGGTGGAGACCATACAATGCTTTTCTCAGTCTGTATACCTTGCTGCTCTTTCCTTCTATCTCGTGGCCTGGAGGTTGACTAACATACACCTCCTCACTCAAGTCCCCGTTGAGGAACGCTGATTTCACATCCATTTGGTGGATCTTCCAGCTGAATTGAGCTGCAAGCGCAATGAGTAAACGAACAGACTCAAGGCGGGCGACAGGAGCATAAACTTCATCGAAATCAATGCCCTGCCGCTGCACATACCCTTTTGCAACTAGCCTCGCCTTGTGTTTGACAATGTCCCCATTTGGGTCCCTTTTAATCTTGTACACCCACTTCAATCCAATCAGCCAGTGTCCACTTGGTAGATCAACTAATTCCCAGGTTTGGTTCTGCTCAATCGATGTCAGCTCTTCTTTCATTGCTTTCTGCCAACAAGACTCTCTTATAGCCTCAATGTGGTTTGTGGGCTCCTCCAATCCAAACAAACACAAACCAGCATCGGCCTCGTTGATCTCTACAGTTTCTTCATAGATCTCCTCGAGCAGGCGCTTCCCTTGAGGCCCCTGTGATGGCTCACTGTATGGTGTGTCAGGCATTGCGGACCTTTGACCTGGAGTCGACAGTGGGTCCTCCAGCTCACACGGGATGATCGCCCCATCATTTGCTTGTCGGGTTCTGCTGCCTTGCTTAGGTGCTGCCATGGTAACCGAATCGGGCGTTTTCCTTGCCATGGATGGAGTTTCTGGTTCGGCTTCCTTGGCAACACTTTTCCCTGCCTTGGCAGGATTTTCAGTCACCACTGCTGCTGCTTCCTCTTCTTCTCCCCGATTAGGATAGCTGACAATAAACAATGCTCCATCACCATTTTTAGTGGATCCCGGTGAGCTCCAGTCCCAACACCGATCTTCCTCGAACACCGCATCGCGTGTAATGATCAACTTCTTACTTTCAGTATCAAACATACGATAGGCTTTCGATCCGGTCTCATAGCCAATAAAGACCATTTGCTTGCTCCTATCTGATAACTTGTTCTGCCCTGGCCCAGTGGACTTCACATGTGCTACACACCCAAATGTGCGGAGGTGTGCTGGACTGTAGGCTTCTGCTCATGCCAAGCCTGATAAGGTGTCATCCCTTTGACACTTCTTGTTGGTGACCTATTGAGAAGATAGATTGCAGTAACCACTGCCTCTCCTCAAAGTCTTGCAGGCACTCCCATACTTTTGATCAAACTCCTTGCCATGCCAACAACAGTTTGATTCCTTCTCTCAACAACACCATTTTGCTGTGGTGTATACGGTGCAGTGAGGAAGTGCTTAATGCCATGTTCATCGCAATGCTCTACAAATTCCCTAGATGTGAATTCTCCACCTCTATCAGTCCGGATAGCTTTGAGCTTCAAATCGCGTTCTATCTCAGCTGCTCTCTAAATTTTCTTCACTGCACCCAAAGCTTCATCTTTGTTGCGCAACAAGGCAATCCACATATACCGAGAGTAGTCATCCACCAGGAGTAAAAAGTACCTCTTCCCTCCTGGTGTTTCTGGCGAGATTGGGCCACACAAATCACCATGTATCAGCTGGAGCTGCTCCGTTGCTCGAAATGATGCCTGCACTGGGAAGGGAAGACGACGCTGCTTAGCAATCATGCAGCCATCACATATCTGATCCACCTGGTCTATCTGAGGCATTCCTTCGACCATTCCATCAGCTGTTAGTGCTTGCAAGGATCGAAAGTTCACATGTCCGAAGCGCATGTGCCACAGCCAGGCAGCTTCCGTTGCGTGTGCAAGCAAACACACTGGCTCGGAAGTGTCACGCCCTCGATGCGGCTATATCTCCCACGTGTCGAAGCACGACTTAGAGGCATAACCGCATTGAAAGCAATGTCGCAAGTGAGGTAATCTTCACACAACCCATGTAATACATAAGAGAAAAGAGATACATAGTTGGCTTACAATCGCCACTTCACACAATTACAAGAATAAAGCATTACATCAACCAAATACAATCAAGGTCCGACTACGGAACCAAAATAAAAGAAGAACCCCAAATGCGACAAAGGTCCCCGATCGACCCCAACTGGGCTCCACTACTGATCAACTAGAACGAAACAACACAAAGGACAAGATCTTCAACGAGCTCCTCCTGAGCTGGGTTGCATCATGTGCATGGACTCATCGGCACCTGCAAACTGGTTTTGGAAGTATCTGTGAGCCACAGGGACTCAGCAATCTCGCACCCTCGCGATCAAGACTATTTAAGCTTATGGGTAAGGTAAAGGTATGAGGTGGAGCTGCAGCAAGCGACTAGCATATATGGTGTCTACCGTACGCAAATGAGATCGAGAAGAGAAGGCAAAGCACGGTCGATAAAAGTATGATCAAGAAGTGATCCTAGAACAACCTACGTCAAGCATAACTCCAACACCGTGTTCACTTCCCGGACTCCGCCGGAAAGAGACCATCACGGTTACACACGCGGTTGATTCATTTTAATTAAGGTCAACTTCAGGTTTTCTACAACCGGACGTTAACAAATTCCCATCTACCCATAACCGCGGACACGGCTTTCGAAAGTTCAAATCCCTGCAGGGGTGTCCCAACTTAGCCCATGACAAGCTCTCACAGTCAACGAAGGAATAGACCTCCTCCCGAGACGTTCCGATCAAACTCGGTATCCCGGTACAACAAGACATTTCGACAGGGTAAAACTAAACCAGCAACACCGCCCGAATGTGTCGACAAATCCCGATAGGAGCTGCACATATCTCTTTCTCAGGGCACACTCAGATTGTCTTAGGTACGGGTAGGCCAGCCCAGAGTTGCCCCTGGTGGTCACCGGCAGCTGACAGGTTGGACCAACACTCAGAGGAGCACTGGCCCGGGGGGGTTAAAATAATGATGACCCTCAGGAGCGCGACTCCCAAAGGAAAAGAAAAGGCTAGGTGGCAAATGGTAAAACCAATGTTGGGCATTGCTGGAAGAGCTTTACTCAAGGCGAACTGTCAAGGGGTTCCCATTATTACCCAACCGCGTAAGGAACGCAAAATCCGGGAACATAACACCGATATGATGGAAACTAGGGCGGCAAGAGTGGAACAAAACACCAGGCATAAGGCCGAGCCTTCCACCCTTTACCAAGTATATAGATGCATTAATTAAATAAGATATATAGTGATATCCCAACAAGTAAAACATGTTCCAACAAGGAACGAATCTCCATGTTCCAACAAGGAACAAACTTCAATCTTCACCTGCAACTAACAACGCTATAAGAGGGGCTGAGCAAAGCGGTAACATAGCCGAACAACGTTTTGCTGGGACAAGGTGGGTTAGAGGCTTGGTTCAACAATATGGGTGGCATGATAAGCAAGTGGTAGGTATCGCAGCATAGGCATTGCAAAAGAGCGAGTATCTAGCAAGCAAAGATAGAAGTGATTTCGAGGGTATGATCATCTTGCCTGAGATCCCGCAAGGAAGAAGAACGAGTCCATGAAGAAGACAAACGGACGTAGTCGAACGGTTCCTCACAAACGCGACGTTACCGGAACCAACCCGAAGAAGCAACACCGGAAAGAAGCACACAACATAGTAAACAACCACCACATAGACATGGCATGATGCACAAACAATTATGATGCATGTCTGGTTTAAAGAGGCATGGCATGGCAAAGTGCACAAACAATCCTACAAATTAAGTGGAGCTCAATATGCAACGAGTTGCATATTGATGAAAAACCACATGACTTATTTAGTTCTCTCTCGTTTATGTACCCAACAATATTAAATGTTGTTAGCATGGCAAGAGGTGAAGCAAAAGAAAACTACCTATCTAGTCAAGGTTAAAAGAGGCCGGAAACAACGAACAACAAATCCGGAAACTCCTCATGTGCATATATTAGGTTCTGTACTGTTCTTCCCTAAACATTATTTTAGAGTTGTTAAACATGCAAGATGATGCCACCATGTTAAACTAGGAAAAATTCTACCCCATTTACATATAAAGTTTGTTAAAAACGGAGCTACGGTTATTTAGTTATGAAATAAATCATTTTAACATGGCATTTGAGCAAAATTAAACAAACAGCAATTTAAACATTTTAAACATGCATGAAAGCAGCATATTATGAAACTAGATAGAATACTAAGCATTTTGCATATATAAGTTGTTTTAATCCGATGCATGGTTTGTGAGATATTAAATGCATGAAGTTTAGGGGCTAATCTGCAAAACGGGTAGTACTCAGGAAATTAGCTAAAACGTTCTGCGGAAAAAAATACATCTCGGGCCGAATCTGGCTGGCCCAACCGCACAGAGGTCTGAAGGGGGGGGGGGGTTCTCACCATGGGCTTGGCCCAGATCTGTGGAGGAGGCGGCCTGGCAGGGCACGCTGGCCTTGGACGTGGTCGGCCCACACGCACGCGAGGAAAGTGGCCCAGGGGGCGGATCTGGGCAGGCGAGGCCGGCCCGTGCTAGCGAAATAGGGAGCGATGCGGTCAACGGGGTGGGCGAGGCGCTCGTCTCACGAACGTGCCTCTGGTCGTTGCAGAGGAAGCGGAGGCGGGCGACCGGGACGCGGGCAGGAGATGGCGGAGCTTCGCGCGACGGCAGCAACCGGATCGAGGTGGAAGGAGTCAGTCCCGGAGCGAAGTAGGCGACGCAAGGTGCTGGAGAGACGCTGTCCATGGCGGAGGAGTTCCATGGGCGGCGGCGATGTTCAGTTCCTGCAGGGAGGCGAGGACGATGCCGATGTGCTCGATGGCCACGACGGACGCGGGACTTGAGGAGCTCAGCGCGGGAGGCAAAACAAGGGACGGATCCGAAGTGCGGGCGAGGTTGCAGGACCCGGGCACGGGACAGCAGCGTCTTGGAGCTTCGGGGCAGCCATGGCGTCCTGCGAGGCACACAGAGAGAGAGTTGAGAGTGCAGGAGAAACAAAGAAGAGAAGGAGGGACCGAGGGAGAGGGCTCGGGGTTGGCCTGGAGCTTGGCGAAGACAGCGTGGAGCCTTCGAGCGGGAGGGCCTATGGGCGCGAAGGAGCTCCACTCCTCTGGATCGAACAGGGAGGAGGAGGTTGTTTGCGGATTTGGAGGGGATCGAGGGATACTCGAAGGAGCTAGCTGGTTGGGTGAGAAGGGGATCTGGGAGGATCCCGATGAGAGAGTGGCGGCGGGTGAGGAAAAAGAGGGAGTTGGTCTAGGGTTAGGCTAATATATATAGCGAGTAGGATAGGTTAGGGGTTATCTCGTCCCTCCGATCGTAATCGGACGGACGGGAAAAATATTTTAGGAAGTCCAATTAACAAAACGGAGACGTTTTGTAGATGTTTGGGGTTGATCCGGACACAGCAGTAACAACTGTTCGGGTCGGGTCCGGGACAGATTTCGGACGCGTGCGGGAGGAGGTCCGCGGGCTGACGAGAGAGGTTAGGTCGGGCCTGGCAGTGAGAGGTAGTGCAGAAGGCAAAGGGCTGAGAAGAGAGAAGAGGAGAGGCCCGGCGACTGTTTCCGGAGACCGAAAACGTCCGACGTTAGACCGGCTATACTACCGCTATAGTTATTCGTTGGGGCATCAAACGATCTCCGAATGCGATGAAACTTGACAGGCGGTCTATCTACACTATAATAAGACCACACGTCAACTCTCATCCCATTCCGAGAACATTTTCCGGCCACTTATAAAATAATATCTCGGACATGCCGCGGGCGCGTGCAAGTGTGTCTGGGCTCAGAACGGATACGGACCGAACGAGGAGACCGGGACGGATGCAAGTTTTAAAATATGATGATGCAATGCACATGATGACATGACAAGATGCAACACGCAAGCGAATGACATGGCAACAACAGCGAATAACTGGCGGACATCTGGCACATCGATCTCGGGGCGTCACAGGAAGGCTGAATATTCAGAATGTACATGCGGTTGCGCGTGCGCTGCACTCGAGCTAACACTTTCCTCTGTCTGTCCCAGACTGTCATTACTCCGTCCTCGCTCGCGTACTTGCAGCCATTCTCATCGAGCTGCCCGAGGCTAATTATGTTATTCTTCAGCCGTGGTATAAAGTACACATCCAACAGAATACGGTGTTCGCCGGTGAGGCACTGCATAAGGACCGAGCCACGTCCACATATTTCCACAGCCGAGCCATCTCCAAACCTTACTTTTCCCTTCACTGTTCTATCAAGTTCTGCAAACTTCTCTGAATTTCCAGTCATATGATTGCTGGCACCTATGTCCAAGTACCAAGCAACGTCATGGGCACCTGTGAGTTTTAGGACAACCTTCTCTTCATTCAGCAGCACCTGCTCAGTTGGTGCTGGCTCGGGTGGTGTTAGCTCACACGTCTCCAACATGAGAAGTGCAGGATCATCTACATCCTCTCTCTGTG
The DNA here is from genome assembly GCF_003073215.2 of Triticum urartu. Classification (NCBI taxonomy): domain Eukaryota; kingdom Viridiplantae; phylum Streptophyta; class Magnoliopsida; order Poales; family Poaceae; genus Triticum; species Triticum urartu. The sequence goes on from NC_053022.1 coordinate 38,955,695, forward strand.
CAAAGTTTGCATTTTCCCTTTGTGGTTCTGGACAGTCTGACTTGAAATGCCCGGTTTCATTGCAGTTAAAACATCTGACTTTGCTAATGTCAAATTTTCTGTGCTTCTTCTGCTTACCACGGTCCTTACTCTCGCCACGGCCAGATTGCCCGCTGTCGGCGCGCTCACCGCGCCCACGGCCAAGGCCATGGCCGCCACCACGGCCACGGCCGCCCCCGCTGCTGCTCGCACCAGGTGTGCCTTTCTTTGCCTTCATCAGCTGCTCTAGGGCCTGGGTCATGAGCATGAGCTGATCGTCCTTGCCGCCGGACTGACGGCGCCGACCTTTTTGGTTTTCTTCGAAGGCTGCCAAACGACCAACAGCCTCAGCCATGGTCATCGTCGTGAGATCGCCCCATTGCTCAATTGTATTGACGATGTCGCTGAAACGACTCGGGACGGCGTTGAACAGGATCTCAATGACGGCCTCGTCCTTCACCGTCTCGCCCATCGACCGTATCTCGCCGACGAGCGTCATGAGCTTCTGTGCGAAAGCGCTGACAGACTCGCTGTCTGCCATGTCCATGCAATCGAGCTGGCGTTTGAGCTGCTTCACTCGCGCCTTCTGGACGCGATCCTCGCCGACACGCATGCGCCGGATGGCCTCCAGGCCTCGTGAGCAGTCTCACAGTTGGCCACCGCCATCATCACAGCATCCGGTACGGACTGAGACAGGGCGGCGAACGCCTCATCATCCTTGGCCTGATCGAACTCGGCCGCGCCTTCCAACACCCGCCACACGCCGAACGGACGAAGAAGCACCCTCATCTTCACTGCCCACAGACCATAATTCGAGTCCGTCAGCATGGGGTATTGGATCGGGACACCACCAGATCTCGCCGGAGCGTGCTGCACGACCACGGCGCCCTCATCTCCAGACCTCTTCGCTGACAGCGTGTACTTTCCGCCGCCGCTGCCGCCGATGGTCTGGTCCTTCCTCGGCGATGTATCTCCCATCACTGATCACCGCCGCCAAAACTCCTCCTGGCTCCGCCGCCGTGCGCCGCCTCCCGTGAACCAACGCTTTGAATACCAAATGTTAGATTAAACTCAGGAATACACACGCGAGGTGGACACACACAGTGGAGTTTCTGTTTCAGTGAGCGAACGCGAACACAGAGACAGAGATTTTGCGACGCGTGAAGTTTGCGTCTTTTCTGTTTCTTCCTTTTATTCCTTCTGATCCTAACAAGCCGGCCTCTATCCGCTTTACCCGCGCCATCCCACGGACGAGATCGTGGCCAACGATTACACGATTGACAGGAAAAGTAAACGCTATCCCTACTCAGCCGCAGCACGAACACAGCGTGCCTTTGGCATTATTTTTCAGAAAATTCAGAAATGATACAGTAGCCTGACGGGTTCAGGTTCAGTGAGATTAACACAACAGTGTATGCATTCAAGAGATAGATTATAGGAGACACAATATGTGTGCCATCGACAGACCGTAGAATAATCTAAAAGGGAAAGTATAAAACCACTCAGTGAAAAGAAGATAAATAGTTAAGACATGCAAGTTAGTTTCAAATTAAAGAACCAAAATTCTATGAACAACATAGGAACGGATATTTGGGGTTTACATTCATACCACTCACTTATTGGCTCATTATCCCATCCCTTCGAAATAAGAAAAGAGGCATGATATTTGAAAGTTTTGTTCCCTGCACCCTTCACGCACATATTCCAACATATGACACTGAAATATATTATATTTTTCTATAGTTTTTATTATAAAATATAATAAATGAAATTATATTTGACACAATAGGCATGTGGTTGGGCTAGCCATACTGGCATCTAAACAATGACCGGAGGCCGAGTGCACTCTGGGTGAGATGACGCTGGAATCTGACAGCAAGCTAATTGATGGCGAAGGGATGGCTGTCGTGAGATGTTATTAGTTCGCACTTACACACAAAAAAAACTTTTTTTTGCATGGTTGCACACAGAATAACTTAATCTAGACCTGATGGTAAAGAAAGAAATCTAGATATGTATAAACTATATATGTATGTAAGTATCAACACTATATCTCATAACGGCAAGAATCATGCAAAAAAAGGTGCTAAATTAAGGAGAAAATTATGTACCATATACGTTTGGATTGCATGACCACAATGGTCATTCTAGCTGGTTTACTACTAACATAGACCAATTTATGTTAGACATTGCACGTAGCTGGTGCACAACATCAGGTGACATCTTATCTAGCCTGGCCCTTTCATCATAGGCCAGGAAGAAGCTCTCCGGCGCTGGATCACGATTGCATCAACGTCTATTCTAGAAAATAGAGCAAAATCCATAAAAAAAGCAGTAGATAACATAGTATTATAATTATTCGTCCGCTCGGCTAGATGATACGTATGATCGTTGGATAAGTGCTCTTGCAACATCATCTCCTCCTCTCACACGGGGACCTTCTTTGCCTCCTATCGAGTACATCTTGTTCTCGGCAATCTCCTTGCTTCGCATAGGACCTGCTTTGCTGCAGGGCACTCTAACCATAGGTCGCCCACATTATCACGCGCCTTCCATGCTCCTCCATGTTGCTGACTCACCTCCTGTCTCCGTCCAGAATTTTCATCCCGGCTGCAATCACTATAGTAAAACAATCAACGCTCCAATTACTTATCTGATCCACACACACACACACTCTGTTAGGAAATCTCATGCAGTAGTTCTTGGGATTGTACAGCAGGGTGAGAAACACAGCTCTAATTTAGGTTGTCCATAAAGGCGTGAAGTATGCTAAGGATAGGAGAAGTGATGGGATGCGATCATGTGAGGCTCGCGCTTCCACTGTAGTCGATCACGTTGCTGCATGATGGGATGCGATCATGTGAGGCCCGTGCTTCCACTGTAGTCGATCGCGTTGCTGCAGGGCATCCTCCTGAATTTTGGTTTGCCAGGTATGAGCATAAGAGGAGGCTTTTGGAGTTGTCATTGTCCGCCTAGTCATTCGAGCCAATCAATCCCATCCTCATCACTAGTGGAAGCGCATGGAGAGACAGAGAAAGATTAAGGGCAAGGAAGAAGATGACGTGAGGAGGCTGCATATCTTTTTTATTTTCTATGTCAAGGAAGAAGCTGCCGTGAGGAGGTTGTATATTTTTTTCCTAAAATAGATTGTAATCTTTCAGGACTGTAAAGGAAGCTGCCGAGAGGAAGCTAGATATAATTATTTTTTTCTTTTCTCTTGAAACAGGTGGCAACCTCTTAGGACTCTAAATCATTACGCAAATCCATGTTTAGTAATTATATCTGAGCCGTATATGTGAGATCTAAAGGTAATTTTTACATGTTTCGCGAGGAATAATATGGAGGCTCGTATGGTGCTTCCGATTAGTAAATATAAGATAGATTGGGCTTCTTCCCAGCGCTCCCATTACCATTTCCATTCTTCGCTTCAGGGCACTCAGTGGCATAGTGTCCATTCTTCCCACACTTGAAACAAGTAACGTCGCTTAGGTCCCTCTTGGCGGGTGTGGCTGGATTGGAACGGTTCTGATTGCTGCTTGCTCCATCCCCATTCCCTTTCTTTGGGCCATTATGATTATGGGAACTTCCGCCATTGTGAGTGTGGCCTTCATGGTTATGGATAAGCCCTCCCGAGTTCAGGGTAAAGCGAGACTTCTGCTGAGCTCCTGGATTGTACTTCCCTAGTCCATATTTCCTCTTGCGGCTCTCTATGTGCTGCTGCTTCCCTTCGATCATGAGAGCTTTATCTACCAACTCCTGGTAGTTGTTAAATGTTGCCACCATTAACTGCATACTCATCTCATCATTCAACCCTTCCATAAATTTCTCCTGCTTCGCGGCATCTGTGGCCACATCATCTGGAGCATAGCGGGATAACTTAGTAAACTCCTCCACGTACTAGCCTACAGTACGGTTCCCTTGGCATAAGTTGCGAAACTCACGCTTCTTCATGCTCACAGCTCCAGTGGATATGTGGGCTGTGCGGAATGCTTGCTGAAACTGCTCCCAGGTGACATTGGCTATAGGAAAAGTGGCTGTGTAATTCTCCCACCATGCGGCTGCGGGTCCATCCAATTGGTGTGGGGCAAAACGCACCTTCTCAGCATCTGTGCAACCTACGGTGGTCAACTCCCTTCCAATCCTGGGCAGCCAATCATCAGCAACTATTGGCTCGGTGCTACTTGAAAACAACGGTGGCTACAGCCTCAGAAAACGGGCTAAGTTGTCAACTGGGAGTGGTGGCGGTGGGTTGTTGTTGTTGTTGTTGTTGTTGTTGCCTTGGTTCTGAACTAACAACTGCATCAAGGCATTCTGCTGCTGGATCAACTGAGTGAGCTCCGATGGGAAAGCAAAACCGGGGGCACGCCTCGGAGGCATTTGATAGGTTAGAGGGAAGAGATTAGAATAGAATGAAGTCTAATGAGAAAGCACTACCCATATGCACATGAGACAAACACAATCATATCATATCACTCAATCAATCAAGCAAGGGCATACAATCGGTCTAACTATCGTTACAGTGCTTGGACTAATAATATTTACATGGGGGTGTACTACTAATAGTATGGTGGTCTACTAAAAAATTTGATAGGTGGAAGACTCCATGATATCCGCTCCAGCTTCATCTTCATATTCATCATCACTACTATCCAGGTCGGAGTCGGTGTCATCGATGATGATGTAGTCATCAGAACGAATCTCCTTGGGTTCGTCGTCTTCTCCTCCTGGCGCGGGGTCTCACATAAAAACTCCTAGCTTCCTGGTCATGTCGTCATTCCTCTCCACAAGCATCATCATTTCCTCCTCATATCCATCGCGTGTAGACTTAAGCTCCTCTTCTAGCTCCGTGATCCTGATCATCGCCTTCTTCAAATCTATCATGCTTGCGCTCTCCTGGCGACGAATGTGATGGTTTAATTCCTGGATGAATGCTGCAATGGACCTGTCCTTCCTGGTGTTGATCATCTTCCATTGCTCATCTCGGCGCCCACATATCTGGTAGATAGTGTCCTTAAGCTCCTTGTGGTAAACTTCGCCGATGCGTCCCATAGCAATGTGGGCTGGCATACTCTTACCTTGACTCCAAGTTGGTGCATCAAAGGAAAACTCTATGGGTTTAGTGACTGGCAAGAACGTCCTTCCTGGAACTTTAAGTTGAATCATCCAGCTCTCCTCTTCTGGTAAAGTGGCGGTATAGGTCCCGATGAAGCTTGGTATTCCAATGTTCAAGTACTTAGTGACTTCCTTCAAGTGTCGTCCAAAAGGTGTGTATTCATCCGGTTGTGCAAACTTGTTCCTCGAGTCCGCCATCCTAAAGAGTAGAAATGGAGAGGAGTCAGAAATAAGTAGAGAAGAGTGGCCTATGCTTTTTCTTAGTGGTCGTGTCCTACATTCAGCGTGTGCTGATACTATCTTGTAGCGACCCGACCTCAAACAGTCAAGTCTCTATGCTTCAGTGTCATCCCTGGATCGGCAATGCTGACACACATAGTACTCGAAGGATTTATAGCAGAGTGGCAATCACACACTTATTACATCAAATGTCTCAAGAGAGAACTTATTACAATAAATATGGATTAATGCCATCTAATACGATAACAGCGGAATGCTTGGAAGATAAAGTCAGTCCATCGACTCCAATGGCATAGCTGAGTGCATGACAAACGACCTATCGCATCTTACTCCTCGTCTGAAAAGTCTGCAACATGATACGTTGCAGACCGAAAACGGGTCAGCACATGGAATATGCCGGCAAGGTAACACAGGAGAGTATGAATAGATAAATGCTATCACTACATGCATATATGGTCGGTGGAGGCTATACGGTTAATATGTTTTGCGAAAAGCCAATTTTCCCTACGACAAAGGAATATATTTTATTTAACTATCATGGTAGTTGAACAATATTGAGAAGGTTCCTCTAACTGAATCCCAATTCAAGTAATTATCAACCCAACAAAATTTATTTAGGGAGATGAGATCCATATGATAATCCAAGAACCAGATACTCAAGATGTCCATAATCGGGGACACGGCTAACCATGATTAGTTTATACAGTCTGCAGAGGTTTGCGCACTTTTTCTCACAAGACTCGATCTCCTTCGTTGGATTTCTCGCACTACAGGGTGTTTGAGAAACAGATGACCGAGACACAATCTTTTAGAAGTATTTGCTCTCTACTCCGGCCAGACTGGTACACCTACAATCCCCTACATCTGCTACTCCACCTCTTCAAGATCTCACGCAACTTACTCAACTATGCCAGATCCCATAATGGCTTGTGGCTGCACATGGAAGTTTCTAGCATGAATAGTCTTATGATCCCTTTGACTCTGGGTGGCGGACCGTAGGATGATCACATGGGTACTCCGGGATATCCCAGGACAACACTGGATTCTCCAGGTGCCCACAAGCAATCCACCCAGATGAGTCTTAAAGTTGCCACCTTAAGTTGAACCATTAATTAACAACTCACATCTGTCATGGATACACTGAAACTGAACCCACATCTACGAGCATAGCATGGCAACGTAAGCATAACGTAGAGGTAACTCCCAAGGGTTTGATAATAAAACGGGCAATCGGTTCTACCTCATCATCTACTTCCCGGACCCACATGTTAGGAGATCCTACTCATGCAATGTGTGAAGGTTGAAACTAATGCATAAAAACTGGGTGATAAAGGGGGTATGATCAAAGTGTTACTTGCCTTGCTGCGATCTGCAAATCCTAAAGACTCGTAGTAGCACGCTTCACACTCCAGGTGTTCTATCACAAACAAACAATAGCATACATAAGCAATCAAGCAAGGATCCATGGGTAAAACTCAAATAAGAAGATCTAACCAGAAAGTTCAACTGAAGAACTCCGGTTTGCAAAAAGAATCAAATCAAACGGAGCAACGAACTCAAACTGCGAAAGAAACAACATCCGATTACTAGTCTGGACTAAAATCAAATTTTATAGTACCAAAATCTTGTTCAAGTTGGTTAAACAGAAAGAGGGCTTTGAGACAAAGATCCAGGCGCTTGAATCGCCTGATTCCGATAAATGAGCGAAAAGATAATCTAAAACTAAGATCAGGGCAAAAATCGCGATCGAAAATAATAGCGGAAAACCCTGGAAAAAGAAAAATTGACGAACATGCTAACGAACGAACATTCCTGTTTGTGACTAATGGATGAACATTGTTCGTTAAAACGAACGTACGGACGAATGTCCGCAAAATAAATAAAGAAACCGATGGAAAAACTGATCTAATAGAAAAAAACGAGATCTAGGGTTTTGAAAGGAACAGTTTTCTTGCGAAAACCGGCGGCGGCGGCGGCTACCTCCGGCGGCGGACGGCGAGGCGGCGGCGAGATGGCGGCGCGGCTCCGATGGGTCGGGCGCAGGGCGGCAAGGCGGCGTGGCGGTGAGCTAGGCGGCAGCGGCGGCGCGGCGGGAGGCGGGCGACGGCGCGCGGCACTAGGGTTTTAGGGGCTGGGGCGACTTGTGCCTCGGGCCTCGGGGGCGCGGCGCTAGGCTAAGTGTCCTAGCCGGACACGGCCCGGTAAGTCGGTTCACACTTTTTTAAAAATATTCCGACGCGCAGAAAAACGATTAAAAGAAATACTAAATGGACTCCAAAAATCCTAAAATAAATTTTCCCCGTCCTCTAAAACTATAGCGGACAAAGTGAACATTTATTTGGGCCTCTAATGCAATTTTGAAAAACGCATATTTTTTATAATCCAAATAAAATAGCGATAAAACCCCAAATAAAATACAAATTGATTTTAATATTTTTCCTCCAACATTTCATTTATTTTGGAGAAGTCATATTAGCTACTCTCATATAAGTTTAATATGAAATATTTTCGGGGAGAAAAATAATTAAAACCAAAGTGATCCTTGTTTCAATATTTGAGAAAAGTTCAAATATGAGAACTAGGAAAATCCCCAACTCTCTCCGAGGGTCCTTGAGTTGCTTAGGATTTCAAGGATCGCAAAACGAAATGCAATAAAATATGATATGCATGAATGACCTATGTATAACATTCCAAATTGAAAATTTGGGATGTTATAGTTCCACTCTTGCCATTTTATTCATCTCTTTTCCTATTTGTTTTCTTGTACCATGGCTGATTCAAAAAGGGCTAAGGGTTCTCTCTCGGGTTTTACCTTGGATAGTCCTTCTGTCCTCTCTAAGCTCATAAATAATGATGCTATGGAGAGACCTACCAGGGTTATCAATGAGAGTTTGAATAATTTTGATGAAGATGATCCCGGAAGTTTTCATTATTTACTTGATGAATCTTTGAAAGACGCTTGGGATAGGCTATTAAGGATCCGAGCTAGCTATGTGCCACAATATCAAATTGAGGTTTACGTGAAAACTTTTATATTGGTCTACCCTCCTCGTTCAAGCAAGTTCTAGATTCTATTTTTGAAGAGGGTTTTCTTGAGGGGGATCCCATTGATACTTATGAAAAGATGAAAACTATATTTTGGCACCCCATGAGTGAGAAGGTTGAATCTACCTCTCTTTTGTGCTTTTATCAAAATGAAATTATGAAAGAAATGAAGGCTAGCTTAGATGCCAATTTCAGTAACGTGCTTAATCTTTCTTCCACCATTAATGGCCATGTGGTATCTCAAAATAGAAAGATAAATGCTATAGAAAATAAATTTTCTCTTTGCTTTCCTAATACCAAAGATGGCAATACCTAGATCTATCTTTGCTTTTATGCCTAGCTAGGGGGGTTAAACGATAGCGTTCGTTGGGAGGCAACCCAATTTTATTTTTATTCCTTGCTTTTTGCTCATGTTTAGTAATAAATAATTTATCTAGCCTCTGTTTTGGTTGTGTTTTTTGTGTTTAATTAATGTTTGTGCCAAGTAGAACCGTTGGGAAGACTTGAGGAAAGTCTTTTTTGATCTTCCTGTAAGAAACAGAAACTTTAGCGCTCACGAGAGTTGCTGCCATTTTTATTTGGAAGGTGCTATTTATTTAATTCTTTTTGAACATGATTAATACATAAATTCCTCACGTACGGCAATTTATTTTAGAATTTTTGGAGTTCTAGAAGTTAGTGTTAGCTACAGATTACTACAGACTGTTCTGTTTTTGACAGATTCTGTTTTTCGTGTGTTGTTTGCTTATTTTGATGAAGCTATGGCTAGTAAAAGAGTTTATACACAATAGAGAGGTTGGAATACATTAGCTTTAACACCAATATAAATCAAGAATGAGTTCACTACAGTACCTTGAAGTGGTGTTTCATTTTATTTCGCTAACAAAGCTCACGAGATTTTCTATTTTGAGTTTTGTGTTGTGAAGTTTTCAAGTTTTGGGTAAAGATTTGATGGATTATGGAACAAGGAGCGGCAAGAGCCTAAGATTGGGGATGCCCATGGCACCCCAAGGTAAAATTCAAGGACACCAAAAAGCCTAAGCTTGGGGATGCCCCGGAAGGCATCCCCTCTTTTGTCTTCGTCTATAGGTAACTTTACTTGGAGCTATATTTTTATTCACCACATGATATGTGTTTTGCTTGGAGCGTCTTGTATGATTTGAGTATTTGCTTTTTAGTTTACCACAATCATTCTTGCTGTACACACCTTTTGAGAGAGACTCACATGATTTTAAATTTATTATAATACTCTATGTGCTTCACTTATATCTTTTGAGCTATATAGTTTTTGCTCTAGTGCTTCACTTATATATTTTAGAGCATGGAGGTGGTTTTATTTTATAGAAATAATTGATATCTCATGCTTCACTTATATTATTTTCAGAGTCCTTTAGAACAACATGGAAATTTGTTGTTAGGAATAATATAAAAACTTTCATAGAAGTGCATTGAATACTATGAGAAGTTTGATACTTGATAATTGTTTTGAGATATGGAGATGGTGATATTAGAATCATGCTAGTTGAGTAGTTGTGAATCTGAGAAATACTTGTGTTGAAGTTTGTTATTCTTGTAGCATGCACATATGGTGAACCATTATGTGATGAAGTCGGAGCATGATTTGTTTATTGATTGTCCTCCTTATGAGTGGCGGTCGGGGACGAGCGATGGTCTTTTCCTACCAATCTATCCCCCTAGGAGCATGCGCGTAATACTTTGTTTCGAGAACTAATAGATTTTTGCAATAAGTATGTGAGTTCTTTATGACTAATCTTGAGTCCATGGATTATACACACTCTCACCCTTCTACCATTGCTAGCCTCTATAGTATTGCGCAACTTTCGCCAGTACCATAAACCCACCACTTACCTTCGTCAAAATAGCCACCATACCTACGTATTATGGCATTTCCATAGCCATTCCGAGATATATTGCCATGCAACTTTCCATCATTCCATTATTATGACACGCTTCATCATTGTCATATTGCTTGCATGATCATGTAGTTGACATCGTATTTGTGGCAAAGCCACCGTTCATAATTCTTCATACATGTCACTCATGCATCATTGCACATCCTGGTACACCGCTGGAGGCATTCACATAGAGTCATATTTTGTTCTAAGTATTGAGTTGTAATTCTTGAGTTGTAAGTAAATTAAAGTGTGATGATCATCATTATTAGAGCATTGTCCGAGTGAGGAAAGGATGATGGAGACTATGATTCCCCCACAAGTCGAGATGAGACTCTGGACGAAAAATTAAAAAAAAGGCCAAAAAAAGAAGGCCCAAATAAAAAAATGAGAGAAAAAGAGAGAAGGGACAATGATGGGCTTCAAAGTACTTGATGATAGAGAGTCTCCTATGTTATCACTTTTATATACTAGTGGGAATCTTACATTATAAAACTTGGCTTGTATATTCAAATGATGGGCTTCCTCAAAATTTCCCTAGGTCTTCATGAGCAAGCAAGTTGGATGCACACCCACTTAGTTCTTTTGTTGAGCTTTCATACACTTATAGCTCTAGTGCATCCGTTGCATGGAAATCCCTACTCACTCACATTGATATCTATTGATGGGCATCCCCATAGCCTGTTGATACGCCTAGTTGGTGTGAGACTATCTTCTCCTTTTTGTCTTCTCCACAACCACCATTCTATTCCACATATAGTGCTATATCCATGGCTCACGCTCATATATTGCATGAAGATTGAAAAAGTTTGAGAACATCAAAAGTATGAAATGATTGCTTGGCTTGTCATCGCGGTTGTGCATGATTTAAATATTTTGTGTGGTGAAGATAGAGCATAGCCAGACTACATGATTTTGTAGGGATAACTTTATTTGTTCATGTTATTTTGAGAAGACATGATTGCTTAGTTAGTATACTTGAAGTATTATTATTTTTATGTCAATATTAAACTTTTATCTTGAATCTTTCAGGTCTGAACATTCATGCCACAATAAAGAAAAAAACATTGAAAAATATGTTAGAAAGAATTCCACATCAAAAATTCTTTTTTATCATTTACCTACTCGAGGACGAGCAGGAATTAAGCTTGGGGATGCTTGATACATCTCCAACGTATCTATAATTTCTGATTGCTCCATGCTATTATATTATCTGTTTTGGATGTTAATGGGCTTTATTCTACACTTTTATATCATTTTTGGGACTAACCTATTGACCGGAGGCCCACCCCAAATTGCTATTTTTTTGCCTATTTCAGTGTTTCGTAGAAAAGGAATATCAAACGAAGTCCAAACGGAATGAAACCTTCGGGAACGTGATTTTCTCAACAAACGTGATCCAGGAGACTTCGAGTGGGCGTCAAGAAACAATCGAGGAGGCCACGAGGCAGGGGGGCGCGCCTACCCCCCTGGGCGCGCCCTCCACCCTCGTGGGCCCCTCGTTGCTCCACTGACCTACTTCTTCCTCCTATATAAGTCCATGTACCCCACAAACATCCAGGAGCACCACGAAAACCTAATTCCACTGCCGCAACCTTCTGTACCCAAGAGATCCCATCTTAGGGCCTGATGCCTACAACACAACCTTCTTCTTGTAGATGTTGTTGGGCCTCCAAGTGTAGAGGTTTGTAGGACAGTAGCAATTTTTTCTCAAGTGGATGACCTAAGGTTTATCAATCCGTGGGAGGCGTAGGATGAAGATGGTCTCTCTCAAGCAACCCTGCAACCAAATAACAAAGAGTCTCTTGTGTCCCCAACACACCCAATACAATGGTAAATTGTATAGGTGCACTAGTTCGGCGAAGAGATGGTGATACAGGTGCAATATGGATAGTGGATATAGGTTTTTGTAATCTGAAAATATAAAAACAGCAAGGTAATTAATGATAAAAGTGAGCACAAACGGTATTGCAATGCGTTGAAAGAAGGCCTAGGGTTCATACTTTCACTAGTGCAAGTTCCCTCAACAATAATAACATAATTGGATCATATAACTATCCCTCAACATGCAACAAAGAGTCACTCCAAAGTCACTAATAGCGGAGAACAAGCGAAGAGATTATTGTAGGGTACGAAACCACCTCAAAGTTATACTTTCCGATCGATCTATTCAAGAGTCCGTAGTAAAATAACATGAAGATATTCTGTCCGTTCAATCTATCACAGAGTTCGTACTATAATAACACCTTAAGACACAAATCAACCAAAACTCTAATGTCACCTAGATACTCCAATGTCACCTCAAGTATCTATGGGTATGATTATACAATATGCATCACACAATGTCGGATTCATCTATTCAACGAACACAAGAACTTCAGAGAGTGCCCAAAAGTTTCTACCGGAGAGTTAAGACGAAAATGTGTGCCAACCCCTATGCATAAGTTCACGAGGTCACGGAACTCGCAAGTTGATCACCAAAACATACATCAAGTGGATCACGTGATATCCCATGGTCACCACAGATAAGCACATGCAAGACATACATCAAGTGTTCTCAAATCCTTAAAGACTCAATCCAATAAGATAACTTCAAAGGGAAAACTCAATTCATCACAGGAGAGTAGAGGGGGAGAAACATCATAAGATCCAAATATAATAGCAAAGCTCGCGATAAATCAATATTGTTCCACCTCAAGAACACGAGAGCACTACTAGGGAAAAGGCTCGCAGCAGCGCGGGTTCTAGGTATATTAGTAGCGCGGGGACCGGCACTACTAATAAGGCGATACAGCTAACCCGTAGCAGTAGCGCGTGCACACCCGCGCTACTGCTATACAAGTGTAGCAACATCGCGCTTCGTGGAAGCTCGCTACTGCTAATAGCTCTAGCGCGCTTTACCTGGGCGCGCTACTGCTACTGTGGCGCTACTACTAACTTTTCTCCACTCTGTAGCGACCAGACCTCAAACAGTCTGATCTATGTGCTCCGGTGTCACCCCTGGATCAGTAATGCTGACACCACATAGTACTCGAAGGATTTATAGCAGAGTAGCAATCACACACTTATTACATCGAGTGTCTCAAAAGAGAACTTATTACAATAAATATGGCTTAAGGCCATCTAATAACGATAACAGCGGAAGGCTTGGAAGATAAGTGAGTCCATCAACTCCAACGGCATCACTGAGTATAGGACTACGACCTAAAAACTCCTTAATCGTCATCTGAAAAGTCTGCAATATTAACGTTGCAGCCCGAAACGGGTCAGCACATGGAATATGCTGGCAAGGTAACACATAGAGAGTAATGGAATGAAATAACTATACTATATGCATATTTGGCTGGTGGAAAGCTCTATGGTTACAATTTTGCGTAAAGCCAATTTTTCCCTACTTCAAAGGAATAAAATTTAATTACTATCATGGTGGTTGTTAAACATTGAGAATGGTTGACAGCATTCTCAATCCCAATTAAGCATCATCATTAAACATAACCCAACAAAATTAATTTAGAGTAACATGTTGAGATTCACATGATAATCCAAGTACTAGATACTCAAGATGTGGGGACATGGCTAACCATTATTAGTTTATTACACTCTGCAGAGGTTTGCGCACTTTTCCCTCGATCGCCTCCGTTTGGTTTCTCGCACTACATGGTGTTTGAGAAGACGGATGACCGAGACATAGTCTTTCAGAAGCGCTAGCACCTTACGATCGGCTAGACCGTAACACCTACATCCCCTACATCTGCTAGTCTACCACTGTAAGAGTTCGCACAACTTAGTCAACTATGCTAGAGCCCATAATAGCTTGTGGCTGCACACGGAAGTTTCTAGTATGAATAGTCTCATGATCCCTTTGAGCCTAGGTGGCAGTGCAAAAGAAAACAGGCAAGTCCTGGAATACCCAGGTGCCTCAATCCACCCAGATGTGTGTTTAAGTTGCCATCTTAGATAAACCATTAATTAACAATCTCACATCTATCTTGGATATCACTCACCCAATCCACGTCTACTAGCATAGCATGGCATAATAAACAAACGTAGAAGTAACTCCCAAAGGTTTGATAATAACAAGTAATAGGTACTACCTCATCTACTTCCCATCCCACAATTTAATTATATCCTAATCATGCAATGTGTCAGGATTGATCTAATGCAATAAAATTGGGTAGTAGAAAAGGTATGATCAAAGTGTTACTTGCCTTGCTGATGATCCGGGAAACCTAACGATTCGAAGTAATAGGTGGCGCACTCCGGGTATTCTATCATAGACAAACAAACAAGCATACAATAAGTACTCATCTAATGCACAGGTAAAACTCAAATAAGAGATCTAACCAGAAGGTTCAACTTAAGAACTCCGGTTGGCAAAAAGAATCGAATCGAACGAAACAACGAAAATCAAACGGCGAAAGAAAACAACTTCGTTCTAGTAATCTGGATCTAGGGCAAATTTTACAGTAGCAAAATCTTGTTTAAGTTGGTTAAACGGATAGAGGGTTTCGAGACGAAACTCTAGGCGCTTGAATCGCCTGATTCCGATAAACGAGCGAAAAGTTAAACTAAAACGAAAATCAGATCAGGAATCGCGATCAGAAAAATCGCGGATTCAATCCAAGAAAAGGAAAAACGACGAACGCCGAATTTTTTTCTCTCTCTTTTTTTCGGCATGGAAATCGAGGCGCGACGAACCTCGGGCGGCGGGATCGTCGGCGGCGGCGGCGGCTCCGGCGGCGCGCGCGGATCGAGGCGGAGCTGATGGGCTGGGGCGGCTCGGGGCAGTGCTATTTAAAGGCTGCCCCCGGGCGGTGTCCCGCTCGGGTACGGCCCGAAGTCGGTTCGTTTTTTTAATTATTCCGCTCGGAAGAAAAATAAAAAGAAATACTAAAGGGACTCCAAAAATTCTGAAATAAATTTTCACGGGCTTCTAAAATCAAGCCGCACAAGGTGAACATTTATTTGGGCCCTAAATGCAATTTTGAAAAACACACTTTTTTCCTAAATTCAAATAAAACATCGAAAAACTCCGAAATAAAATCTTATTTGATTTTATTATTAAATCCTCAATATTTCCTTATTTTGGGAATGTCATTTTATTCCCTCTCTCATATTTTTGTAATAGAAATAATTGATGATAAAATAAATAAAATCAAATGATCCTATTCTCAAAATTTGAGAAAACTCAAATATGAAAATAACGAAATCCCCAACTCTCTCCGTGGGTCATTGAGTTGCGTAGAATTTCTATGATCACCCAAAATGCAAAAAAATATGATATGCATGATGATCTAATGTATAACATTCCAAATTGAAAATTTGGGATGCTACAAACCTACCCCCCTTAAGATGAATCTCGCCCTCAAGATTCGGGTTGGCTAGAAAATAGGTGAGGGTGGTCTTTGAGCAAATCTTCCTCTCGCTCCAAGGTGGCTTCATCCTCCGTGTGGTGGCTCCACTGAACTTTTCAAAACTTAATAACCTTGCTATGAGTTACTCGGCTGGCAAACTCGAGGATCTTAACTAGTTTCTCCTCGTAGGTCAAATCGTTATCCAACTGAATAGTTTCCAAAGGCACTGTGTCTCTCAACGGTATGTCAGCCATCTCCGCGTGACATTTCTTTAACTGAGAAACGTGGAACACATCATGTACTCCTGACAATCCTTCGGGCAATTCCAACTTGTAGGCCACTTCTCCCATACGATCCAAAACTCGATATGGTCCTACAAATCGTGGTGCTAACTTCCCTTTAACTCCAAAACGCTTTGTTCCCCGAAGTGGTGATACTCGAAGATAAGCTCTATCTCCAACTTCGTAAACTGTCTCCTTACATTTAGAATCCGCATAACTTTTCTGCCTGGACTGGGCTACCTTGAGCCTATCGCGAATCAACTTCACCTTCTGTTCAGACTCTTTAATCAAGTCAGGACCAAACAACTGGCGGTCTCCAACTTCGTCCCACGACAACGCTGTCCTGCACCTCCTTCCGTACAAGGCTTCGAAAGGGGCCATCTTTAAACTGATTTGGTAACTGTTGTTGTAAGAGAACTCTGCATATGGAAAATTATCGTCCCAACTAGATCCGTAATCTAGCGCACAAGCTCTCAGCATATCCTCCAAAATCTGATTAACTCTCTCGGTCTGTCCATCTGTCTGTGGATGAAAAACTGTACTAAATTCTAGCCTGGTTCCCAAAGTTTCGTGCAACTGCTTCCAGAACTTTGAGGTAAACTGGGTTCCTCTATCCGATACGATACTCCTTGGAACTCCATGCAAACATACGATCCTGGTCATGTATATCTTTGCCAACTTAGCACTGGTGTAAGTGGTCTTTACTGGGATGAAATGAGCTACTTTCGTCAATCGATCAACTACAACCCAAATCGAGTCATAGCCTGAACGAGTCCTGGGCAATCCCGTGATAAAATCCATGCCTAGCTTATCCCACTTCCATTCCGGTATCGGCAATGGTTGTAACAATCCTGCTGGCTTCTGATGCTCTGCCTTTACTCTCTGACATACATCACGAACTGCTACATACTCCGCAATATCCTTCTTCATTCCGGTCCACCAGAAAATATCCTTCAAATCCAGATACATCTTGGTATTTCCTGGGTGAATTGAATACGATGAGTCGTGTGCCTCTTGCAAAATCAACTTCCTGATCTTCGGGTCATTGGGCATGTAAACACGGTCTTCAAACCATAGGGTATCGTGCTCATCCTCAAGAAATCCCTTAGCTTTTCCTTTGCTAAGTTTCTCCTTAATGGAGGCAATCTCTTTGTCAGCTTTCTGAGCTTCTCTGATTCTATCCATCAAAGTTGACTGAATCTCCAATGCTGCTACATAGCCTCTCAGAACTATTTCCACACATAGTTCACGAAGATTTTCTGCTAACTCCTTGGGTATTTCTCCCGTCATTAACGTATTGACATGGCTCTTACGGCTTAATGCGTCAGCTACTACATTAGCCTTTCCGGGGTGATAATGCAATTTCATATCATAATCCTTGATAAGCTCCAACCATCTCCTTTGTCTGAGATTCAACTCCTTCTGTGTGAAGATGTATTTCAAACTCTTATGATCCATGTACACCTCACAATGATTTCCAATGAGGAAATGTCTCCATGTCTTCAATGCATGCACTACGGCTGCTAACTCCAAATCATGCGTGGCATAATTCAACTCATGAGGTTTCAGTTGTCTTGAGGCATATGAAACAACTCTCCCTTCCTGCATAAGCACTGCTCCAAGTCCTCGATGTGAAGCGTCGCAATACACCTCATAATCCTTGGTCTGGTCTGGCAAAATCAACACTGGTGAGGTAACCAAACGTTTCTTCAACTCCCTCACACTCCTCTGTCCATATGAACTTGGTATCCTTCTTCAACAACTCGGTCATAGGCTTTGCAATCTTTGAGAAATTCTCAATAAATCTCCGGTAGTATCCTGCGAATCCAAGAAAACTCCGGATCTCTCCAACTGTTGTTGGGGCTTCCCACTTGGTCACAGTTTCAACTTTAGCGGGATCTACTGCTATACCTTCTCCAGATATAACATGTCCGAGGAATCCTACTTCCTTCAACCAAAACTCACATTTGCTGAACTTGGCATATAATTGATGTTCTCTGAGCTTTCCAAGTACCAAACGCAAATGCTCCTTATGTTCCTCTTCATTCTTCGAATAAACTAGGGTATCATCAATGAACACTATGACGAACTTATCCAAAAACTCCATAAACACTTTGTTCATCATGTTCATAAAATAGGCAGGTGCGTTAGTCAGACCAAATGACATAACGATATACTCATACAGCCCATACCTGGTAGTAAAAGCTGTCTTAGGAATATCCTGTTCTCGAATCTTCAACTGGTGGTATCCTGATCGCAGATCGATCTTGGAAAATACCTTAGCTCCTTGCAATCGATCAAACAGATCATTAATCATTGGTAGTGGGTACTTGTTCTTGATTATTACTTCATTCAATCCTCGATAATCAACAACCATCCTTAACGATCCATCTTTCTTCTCCACCAGAAGTACTGGCGATCCCCAAGGTGAAGAACTTGGGCGAATATATCCTTTATCCAGTAACTCCTTAATCTGCTTCTTAACTTCCACCAAATCCTTTACTGGCATCCTATATGGTCTCTTTGATATTGGCCCTGTGCCTGGCAATAGCTCAATCAAAAAACTCAATATCTCTATCTGGTGGCATGCCTGGCAACTCCTCTGGAAATACATCAGGGAAATCCCTTAGCACTGGTACTTCCTCCTGCACAACTCCTGTTAGGCAATTTACTTGAGTCCTCTTTGGCACATGCCGGGATACATACTTGATCCTTCTCCCTTCTAGGGTGGTAAGCAAAATTGACTTACTAGCGCATTCAATATTCCCTTCATACTTTGATAACCAATCCATGCCTAATATCACATCCAATCCTTGAGATTCCAATACTGTTAGGTCTGAGGGAAAAACATAGTTACAAATCCTTAATGGTAACCGATCACACCATAGACTAGCCACATACTCTGCTCCGGGCGAGGTTACTAACATGGGTGACCTAAGGGCTTGGGTTGATAGGTTATACTTATACACAAATCCCCTGATTCTGATTCTGGACTAGCAACTGCATGAATGTGTTCTGCTGCTGGATCAATTGGGTGAGCTCCGGTGGAAAGGCAAATCCGGGGTCACGTCTCGGAGGCATCTGAGGGTTTAGAAAAGATGAGATATAAGAATAGAGGGGGTCTAAAGAGAAAACACTACCCATATGCACATGAGGCAAAACAAACAATTCACTTCATTCAATCAAACAAGGGCATACAATCGATCTATCTATCACAAAAGTGCTCGGACTACTATATTTACATGGTGGACTACTACTACTGATGAGGTGGTCTACTAGAAATATTCTTCGGTTGCAGACTCCATGATATCTGCTCCAGCTTCATCAACATAGTCATCATCGCTACTATATGCTTCCGAGTCGGTGCCGTCGATGATGATGTAGTCTTCCGGGCTAATTTCCTGGGGTTCTTTGTCTTCATCTATTGGCGTAGGGCCTCCCATAAATATTCCAATCTTCTTGATTAGGTCGTCATTCTTCTCCACCAATACTTCAATTTCTTCTTCATAATCTTCACGTGTAGCCTTGAGTTCTTCCTCCAGTTCCTTGATTCTAGTCTTTGCCTTCTTCAGATCTATCATGTCGGCGCACATCTGGTTCTCCTGTCGTTGAATGTGCTGGTTTAGCTCCTGGATAAAAGCTACGATTGATCTATCCTTCCTGGTGCTGATCATCTCCCATTGTTCATCTCGGCGCCCACAAATCTGGTAGATAGTATCCTTGAGATCCTTGCGGTAGACTTCTCCAATGCGTCCCATGGCGATGTGAGCTGCCATGCTCTTTCCTAGACTCCAAGTTGGTGCATCAAAAGAAAATTCTATGGGCTCAGTGACTGGCATGAACGTCCTTCCTGGAACTTGAACTTGAATCATCCAGCTCTTCTTCAGGTAAAGTGGCATTGTAGGTTCCCGTGAAGCTTGGTACTCCTATATTCAGGTATCTATTGACTTCCTTCAAGTGGTGTCCAAAGGGTGTATCTTCATCCGGTTGTGTGAAATTGTTCCTTGCATCCGCCATCCTAAAGAGTAGAAAAGATGAGAGGTCAGAAGAGGAGAGAGTGAATAGTGATCTAGGTCTTTAGCTTAGTGGTCGTGTCCTACAGTCAGCGTGCGCTCTGATACCATCTCTGTAGCGACCAGACCTCAAACAGTCTAATCTCTGTGCTCCTGGTGTCATCCCTGGATCAGTAATGCTGACACCACACAGTACTCGGAGGATTTATAGCAGAGTAGCAATCACACACTTATTACATCGAGTGTCTCAAAAGAGAACTAATTACAATAAATATGGCTTAAGGCCATCTAATAACGATAACAGCGGAAGGCTTGGAAGATAAGTGAGTCCATCAACTCCAACGGCATCACTGAGTATAGAACCACGACCTAAAACTCCTTAATCGTCGTCTGTAAAGTCTGCAACATTAACGTTGCAGCCCGAAAACGGGTCAGCACATGGAATATGCTGGCAAGGTAACACATAGAGAGTAATGGAATGCAACAGCTATACTATATGCATATTTGGCTGGTGGAAAGCTCTATGGTTACAGTTTTTTGCATAAAGCCAATTTTTCCCTACTTCAAAGGAATAATTTTATTTTAACTAATGGTAGTTGTTAAACATTGAGATTGGTTGACAGCATTCTCAATCCTAGTTAAGTAACATCATTAAAACCCAACAATATTAATTAAAGTAACATGATGAGATTCACATGATAATCCAAGTACTAGATACTCAAGATGTCCATAATCGGGGACACGGTTAACCATGATTAGTTTATTACACTCTGCAGAGGTTTGCGCACTTTTCCCCACAAGACTCGATCGCCTCCGTTTGGTTTCTCGCACTACATGGTGTTTGAGAAGACGGAATGACCGAGACATAGTCTTTCAGAAGCGCTAGCACCTTACGATCGGGTAGACCGTACCACCTACATCCCCTACATCTGCTAGTCTACCACTGTAAGAGTTTGCACAACTTAGTCAACTATGCTAGAGCAATAATAGCTTGTGGCTGCACACGGAAGTTTCTAGGATGAATAGTCTCATGATCCCTCTGAGCCTGGGTGGCGCTCCAAAAGAAAACAGGCAAGTCCTGGAATACCCAGGTGCCTCAATCCACCCAGATGTGTGTTTAAGTTGCCACCTTAATTAATTAACAATCTCACATCTATCTTGGATATCACTCACCCAATCCACGTCTACTAGCATAGCATGGCATAATAAGCAAACGTAGAATTAACTCCCAAAGGTTTGATAATAACAGGTAATAGGTACTACCTCATCTACTTCCCATCCCACAATTTAATTAGATCCTAATCATGCAATGTGTGAGGATTGATCTAATGCAATAAAACTGGGTAGTAGAAAAGGTATGATCAAAGTGTTACTTGCCTTGCTGATGATCCGGGAAACCTAACGATTCGAAGTAACAGGCGGCGCACTCCGGGTATTCTATCGCAGACAAACAAACAAGCATACAATAAGTACTTATCTAATGCACAGGTAAAACTCAAATAAGAGATCTAACCAGAAGGTTCAACTTAAGAACTCCGGTTTGGCAAAAAGAATCGAATCGAACGAAGCAACGAAAATCAAACGGTGAAAGAAATTTGGAATGTTATACATTAGATCATCACTGCATATCATATTTTATTTGCATTTTGGCCTGATCCAGAAATTCTACGCAACTCAAGGACCCACGGAGAGAGTTGGGGATTTCGTTATTTTCATATTTGAGTTTTTCTCAAATTTTGAAAATAGGATCATTTGATTTTATTTATTTTATCTTCAATTATTTCCATTATAGAAATATGAGAGAGGGAATAAAATGACTTTCCCAAAATAAAGAAATATTGAGGATTTAATAAAAAATCAAATAAGATTTTATTTTGGAGTTTTTTGCTAGTTTATTTGAATTTAGGAAAAATTGCGCGTTTTACAAAACTGCATTTTAGGGCCAAGAAAATATTCATCTCGTTCTAAATATTTTATTTAGGCGGTGAAAATTTATTTTTGCATTTTTAGAATTTTATTTTATTTTCTAGAATTTTTCTTAGTTTCGGTGGAATTGTTTTAAAAAAAACCTGCTCGCGCGCCCGACTGGGCCGAAGGCCAAGCCCGCTCGCTGCTGTCTCCCGCACCGGCTCGGGACCGGAGTCCCGAGTGAAGCCGCCGCCACCGCCAGAGTCCGGGAGGAGCACGCCTCCCAAGACGGCCAATTCCCCAAGCCACCTCGCCCCCCTCATAAATACCCCGCCGCCACCGCCCTACTTCGCCACCTCGCCTCGCCCCGCCTCCCGCAGCCGCAGACGCCGCACGCCGCCGCTTGCCGCGCCGCTCGCCACCGACGCCACCCCACCCTGCCGGAACCCCGAGTGTCGCCGGAGTCCGACGAGGTAGCCGCCGTCCGCCGCCGGTTTTCGGAAGAAAACCGATTCGGTTTTTTTTAAACCCTAGGTTTTTTTATTAGATCGGTTTTATCAGTTCTTTTTTAGCGAGCGTTCGCTCGTTCGTTCGTTTTAATGGACGAGTTCACCGTTTAGTTTCAGATAATGCACGTTTGTTCATTAATCTGTTCGTCAGTTTTTCTTTTTCTCGGATTTTCCGTGATTATTTCTGATCGCGATTTCTGATCTGATTTTCGTTTTAGTTTAACTTTTCGCTCGTTTATCGGAATCAGGCAATTCAAGCACCTAGAGTTTCGTCTCGAAACCCTCTTTCCGTTTAACCAACTCAAACAAGTTTTTGCTTCTGTGAAAATTTGACTTAGATCCAGATTAGTAAACAAAGCTTGTTTTCTTTCGTCGTTTGACTTTCGTTGTTACGTTAGTTTTGTTTCTTTTTGCAAACCGGAGTTCTTAAGTTGAAATTTCTGGTTAGAGCCCTTATTTGAGTTTTATCTGTGCACTAGGTGAGTACTTATTGTTTGCTTTTTTGTTTGGTGCGTTAGAATACCCGGAGTGCGCCGCTTGCTACTTCGAATCTCTAGGTTTCACGGATCATCAGCAAGGTAAGTAACACTTTGATCATACCCCTTTATCACCCAGTTTTTATTGCATTAGATCAATCCTCGAACATTGCATGATTAGGATCTAATTAAATTGTGGGTTGGGAAGTAGATGAGGTAGTACCTATTACCTGTTTTATTATCAAACCCTTGGGAGTTACTTCTACGTTTGCTTATATTGCCATGCTATGCTAGTAGACGTGGATTGGGTGAGTGTATCCTTGACAGATGCGAGATTGTTAATTAATGGTTTATTTAAGGTGGAAACTTTAATACACATCTGGGTGGACTAAGGCACCTAGGTATTCCAGCGATTGCCTGTTTTTCTTTATGGACCGCCACCTAGGCTCAAAGGGATCATGAGATTATTCATACTAGAAACTTCTGTGTGCAGCCACAAGCTACTATGGGCTCTAGCATAGTTGATTAAGTCGTGCGAACTCTTACAGTGGTAGACTAGCAGATGTAGGGGAAAGTAGGTGTAACGGTCTACCCGATCCTAAGGTGCTAGCGCTTCTGAAAGACTATGTCTCGTTCATCCGTTTCTCAAACACCATGTATTGCGAGAATTCCAACGGAGGAGATCGAGTCTTGTGGGGAAAAGTGCACAAACCTCTGCAGAGTGTATAAACTAATCATGGTTAGCCGTGTCCCCGGTTATGGACGTCTTGAGTATCTAGTACTTGGATTATCATGTGAATCTCATCATGTGACTTTAATTAATTTTGTTGGGTTTTAATGATGATGTTTAATTGGGATTGGGAGGGTGTCTACGCTCTCAATGTTTAACAACTACCATGATAGTTAACTAAAATTTATTCCTTTGAAGTAGGGAAAAACAGGCTTTACGCAAAACTGTAACCATAGAGCTTTCCACCAGCCATATATGCAGGTAGTATAGCCTATTTCTGTTCACTACTCTCTATGTGTTACTTTGCTAGCATATTCCATGTGCAGACCCGTTTTCGGGCTGCAACGTTCATGTTGCCGACTTTTCAGACGACGAGTAAGGAGCCTTAGGTCATGGTTCTATACTCAGTGATGCCGTTGGAGTTGATGGACTCACTTATCTTCCAAGCCTTCCGCTGTTATCGTTATTAGATGGCCTTAAGCCATATTATTTGTAATAAGTTCTCTTTTGAGACACCCGTTGTAATAGGTGTGTGATTGCTACTCTGTTATAAATCCTTCAAGTATTGTGCGTGTCAGCATTACTGATCCAGGGATGACACTGAAGCACAGAGATCAGACTGTTTGTGGTCTGGTCGCTACACCAATGTTCTTCTGTTGAAGCCCCTTCATGTACTCTAACTTTTTTTGGCATCTTCGGCCTTGCAAGCCGCCTTTAATATTTCAAAGTGCTCTGTCATGATTGTCGGATTATCCTTTACAATCTCGGAGTAGGGTTCCTTTTCCTTGAAGATCCGATATTTCAACCTTGCTTTCCAGGCAGCCAACGCGTCGCTAAACTTGCTCATGGTGTGTTTGTTTATCTTCTTCATTGTCGGGTCCTTATCAGGATCTTTATAATCCTTTTCATTCCGGCCCGGGAACAAGAATATCTGGTGCAACTTCTTTAGGAGGGAGGGCCTCATATTATCTAACTTGTTTAGTTTCTCATCGTTGATGGTGGTGGTTGTCCGTATGATGCAGCCAATTTGATTGCCGAAGCACGCGCGCGCTTCCTCGGGCGCGTTTGGCTCAAAATTGCCGTCATCCACCTCCGTGACCGCCAGCCTAGTAGTCCTGAGCTTGTTAGGAAGCCGTCGCCTCTTTGCTTTCGGTTCTATACCGGCTCCGCTCCCTGAGGCAGCGCCGGTCTCAGTCTCTGCGCCGGTCTCGATGCCGGTCTGAGTCTCAGCGCCGGTCTGCGTGTCGGTCTCAGTCCCCGATGCGACCGGTGGGCCCAGCAACAACATCGGTTGATCGCCAGCAAGGCTCAAAAATTGTCTGCTGCCGGGTCGACATCGTCGCAATCACCAGAACCCTGTCCTTCATCGTTGCTAGCCATGTTTCCCACGATTAAATCTAGTAAATTAATTCTAGACCTAATAAAATGAATAATGACATACAAAAGGCCTATGTTTTGCAGGAACATTGACTCCTTCCTGGTGCGGCAAATCCCGAGCACTCGATATGTCCTAGTTTGTAGCACAAGTCATGCCAAAATTCACGGAAAATTTCGGCATGACCTTTGCTAATAAGTGGACAAATCGAGAATCTGAAATTTTTCAGAACGGAAATGAATCAACATTCCGGCAGAACTGAGGCCACTCAACTTCATTCCCTGGAAACAACAAAAGGCCACTTGGGCACAATCGAAACAAGGGCAAACACAATTGAGGAATTTGCATATATCCTGACCACTTCAAATTTGCATGTCCTAGCGTTTGACACTTCAAGAAAATCAACACAAATCTCATGCTCTCTCAAACTCAATTCAAAAACCAAATATAGATTATATTTAGTTAACTACTGAACTAAACTTTACTCTAAACTAAACCCTACTACCCTAATTAACATCTAGTTAAACAAATTCAATTCAAAAACTAAACTCTACTGAACTAATTAACATCTACATTATCTACTACTTAACATCGTCTATTATTACCCTAACTAAAAAACATCAACATTATCTACTATTTAACATTAACATCTATTAACTAAAAAGGATGGGTGAGGGGCTTACAGAGAGGGGAGAGACGGTGGCAGGGAGGTGCTCGGCGACGGAGGTAGGGGCGGCGAGGGCGGGCTCAGGATCGGGACGCGACGGTCCTGGCGGGCTCGGGGGCGGCGGCGGCGTGGTCGAGGGAGGCGACGGTGAGGTCGAGGGCGGCCCGAGAGGCGGCGGCGGCGAGGCTGGGTGGCCTCGGGCGGCGGCCGTGAGGATGAGCGCGGCGTCGACGCGGCAGGAGACGGCGGCGAAGTGGGGGCGACGGCGAAGTGGGGGAGACGGCGACAAAGTGGGGCGAGGGATCGATTTGGGGGAGAAGTGGTGGCCGGGGGGAAACCATTTTTGGTTAAGTCAAAAGTAACGGTAGCGCGTTACAGAAAATGCTCTATAGCTAAGTTAGCTATAGCGCGTTTCAGAGAGCGCACTACTGCTACGTCTTCATCATTTTCCCCCTTTTCATTTATTTTTCTTTACATTTTATATTTTTCCTTTCTCCTTTTTCTATTTCTTTTATTTTCATTTACTTCTCTATTCGTTTTTCAGTTTATTTTCTTTTCTTTAGCAGTAGCGATTTACGCATAACGCGCTGCTATAAGTTTATTAGCGGTAGCGCGGTTTTTGGGAGATCGCTACTACTATGTGTAGCCAATCATCTAAGTGGTTGGAATTTTAGTAGTAGCGAGTTTTCGGTGAGACGCGCTACTGATATATGTCCATCTGCAGCGCACTTATTTTGCACGCGCTAGTGTTCTCTAGCAGTAGCGTGCTCTTTTAACAAGCGCTACTGCTAAAGTTCTATGTATAACATTTTCCCTATTAGTGGAGAGAGAGATATCAAACACATAGCTACTGGTACATACCCTCAGCCCCGAGGGTGGACTACTCCCTCCTCGTCATGGAGAGCGCTGGGATGATGAAGATGGCCACCGGAGAGGGATTGCCCCTCCGGCAGGGTGCCGGAAAGGGTCTAGATTGGTTTTCGGTGGCTACGGAGGCTTCTGGCGGCGGAACTTCCAATCTATTCTCCTCCTTGATGTTTTTAGGGTATATTGATATATATATATGAGGAAGAAGTACGTCGGTGGAGCAACGAGGGGCCCACGAGGGTGGAGCACGCGCCCCCTGCCTCGTGGCAGCCTCATTGATTGCCTGACGTATACTCCAAGTCTCCCGGATTGCTTCTGTTCCGAAAAGAACTCTCCTGAAGGTTTCATTCCGTTTGGACTCCGTTTGATATTCCTTTTCTTCGAAAAACTGAAATAGGCAAGAAAACAATAATTTGGGCTGGGCCTCCGGTTAATAGGTTAGTCCCATAAATAGTATAAAAGTGTATAATAAAGCCCATAAACATCCAAAACAGATAATATAATAGCATGGAACAATAAAAAATTATAGATATGTTGGAGATGTATCAAGCATCCCCAAGCTTAATTCCTGCTCGTCCTCGAGTAGGTAAATGATAAAAAAGAATTTTTGATGTGGAATGCTTTCTAACATATTTCTCAATGTAATTTTTCTTTATTGTGGCATGAATGTTCAGATCCATAAGATTCAAGACAAAAGTTTAATATTGACATACAAATAATAATACTTCAAGCATACTAACAAAGTAATCATGTCTTCTCAAAATAACATGTTCAAAGAAAGTTATCCCTACAAAATCATATAGTCTGGCTATACTCCATCTTCATCACACAAAATATTTAAATCATGCACAACCCCGATGACAAGCCAAGCAATTGTTTCATACTTTTGATGTTCTCAAACTTTTTCAATCTTCACGCAATATATGAGCGTGAGCCATGGATATAGCACTATGGTGGAATAGAATGGTGGCTGTGGAGAAGACAAAAAGGGAGAAGATAGTCTCACATCAACTAGGAGTATCAACGGGCTATGGAGATGCCCATCAATAGATATCAATGTGAGTGAGTAGGGATTGCCATGCAACGGACGCACTAGAGCTATAAGCGTATGAAATCTCAACAAAAGAAACTAAGTGGGTGTGCATCCAACTTGCTTGCTCATGAAGACCTAGGGCATTTTGAGGAAGCCCATCATTGGAATATACAAGCCAAGTTCTCTAATGAAAAATTCCCACTAGTATATGAAAGTGATATCGTAGGAGACTCTCTATCATTAAGATCATGGTGCTACTTTGAAGCACAAGTGTGGAAAAGGATAGTAGCATTGTCCCTTCTCTCTTTTTCTCTCATTTTTTGGGCCTTCTCCTTTTTTATGGCCTTTCTCTTTTTTCATCCGGAGTCTCATCCCGACTTGTGGGTGAATCATAGTCTCCATCATCCTTTCCTCACTTCGGACAATGCTCTAATAATGATGATCATCACACTTTATTTACTTACAACTCAAGAATTACAACTCGATACTTAGAACAAAATATGACTCTCTGTGAATGCCTCCGGCGGTGTACCGGGATGTGCAATGATGCATGAGTGACATGTATGAAGAATTATGAACGGTGGCTTTGCCACAAATACGATGTCAACTACATGATCATGCAAGCAATAAGACAATGATGAAGCGTTCATAATAACGGAACGGTGGAAAGTTGCATGGCAATATATCTCAGAATGGCTATGGAAATGCCATAATAGGTAGGTATGGTGGCTGTTTTGAGGAAGGTATATGGTGGGTGTATGATACCGGTGAAAAGTGCGCGGTATTACAGAGGCTAGCAATGGTGGAAGGGTGAGAGTGCATATAATCCATGGAATCAACATTAGTCATAAAGAACTCACATACTTATTGCAAAAATCTATTAGTTATCGAAACAAAGTATTACACGCATGCTCCTAGGGGGATAGATTGGTAGGAAAAGATCATCGCTAAATAAACCATGCTCCGACTTCGTCACATAACGATTCACCATACGTGCATGCTACGGGAATCACAAACTTCAACACAAGTATTTCTCAAATTCACAACTACTCAACTAGCATGACTCTAATATCACCATCTCCATATCTCAAAATAATTATCAAATATCAAACTTCTCATAGTATTGAATGCACTTTCTATGAAAGTTTTTATATTATTCCTAAAAGAAAATTTCCATGCTGTTATAAAGGACTCTCAAAATAATATAAGTGAAGCATGAGAGATCAATTATTTCTATAAAATAAAACCACCTCCTTGCTCTAAAAGATATAAGTGAAACACTAGAGCAAAAACTATATGGCTCAAAAGATATAAGTGAAGCACATAGAGTGTAACACCCCGGGTATCATGCTACAGTAAACTCCTCTTAATGGTGCCATGTCCTCATGTTAGTCAAGCCAAATTGCCACTAGGTAAAAGTCAAAGGTAATTTCAAATTTAGAATAAAGACTAATTGGTTATTTCTTCTGGCAGTAAAACAAAATTGTTCACAATGTTGCAAATATTCGCAAAGCAATTAAAAGAACATTGTTTTATTTAAAAATTTACTCTAACAACCAAAGAAGTGGATCAACATCAAATAAATGACCTTTTCAATTTCTTAGAAAAAAATAGTTAAACAATTCCCAATGCTTTGGAACTTTTTGTGCAACCTCAAAATATTGCAATGTATTTATGTGGCAAGTTTCACATTTTACAAAATCATTCACTATCAAGAGAAAATGCAGAACATGAAAGAAATGCCAGAGAAAGAAGAAGGAAAAAGGGGATCTGACCCACTGTACCACCGGGCCTCTAGTGACTACAGGGTGGACCGACCCCTTTGTACTGGCCTTTCCCTAACCTCTCGTGAGAGGCAGGGAGGCCAGGGCGTGCACGCCGTCCATCGGCCGAATAGCGCGCTGTCGAGCATCCCGCGGCTCCCCCTCGCGGATAAGGGCAGCCCCTCCTGCTCCCTCTCTCTCACAGTAACCCTAGTCCCCAAATCCCCCTCTCCCTCGCTCATATTCGACGACCTGGAAGAGGCCGAGCTTGCGGTCGTCGTCATCGTCGTCGATCCCTTGGCCACCAGCCTCCATTCGTCGCGCCAAAACATCGAGGAGCTCCGCCATCGTCGTCTCCGTCGCCCTCGCCTATCGGTTGGAGCTCGGGCGGCCTGCTACCTCGCCATCGCGCGGTCTTCTCCGCCATGGCAGCCACATCTCGTCGACGAGCGCAACACGTTCGGCCACCTCGAGTCGTCCTCGGGCCGTCCCAGTAACGGCAGTGAGCCCCTGTTCGATTCCCCTCCTCCCCCTCTCGAATCCATTCCGTAGGCCGCTGTAAGCCACTACCGTCGATCTCACGCTCACCAACCGTCGGTTGCGCCCCGGGCTCCCCTGTCGCGTCCTGACCGCGTCCCGCAGCGCCTAGTCGACCCCCGCGTGCGCTCGTAGCCTGCTGCTCTGCTGCCGCTGGTGCCTGCATCCGCTGGCGCCATTGCCGAAGCTCGCAGCGCCCGCGCGACCTGCGTCGCCTTGGGCCGCGTTTGGCCGCACCTGCCCGCCCCGTACTGCTCCCCGCCGCGCCCGGCGCTAGCCGCCGCTCGGGCCGCGCCCCTCTTGCCCGCTGCTCCTCATCCCGCCGCCCACGCTGCTCCGCTTACGGCGCCACGCCCCTGCCGCCGCTGCGCGCCACTCCGCCCCCGAGCCCGGCGACCGCATCCACCGCGCCCTTGTCTCCCCCCGCGCTCCAGTCCCTCCCCGCCCGGCCACACCGCGTGCGCGCGCATCCTCGCCTCACTCCCACCCTCCTGCTCCGGCCGGCTGCGGCCGGCCATGGCCTCGCCTCGTCGTCCACTGGACGTGCGCGGGCAGGGCGAGCGCTCCCAGCCCCTGGCCTTTGGGTCGCTGCCCAGTGGGGCCCCACGCCCTTTTTTTGTAAAAAGGAAAAACAAAAAAAGATTTTTAAAAAATATATATATATATTTATATTAAATAGTAAATATATAATTAACTTAATTAATTTGTTTAATTAAAATAATTACTTAATTAGCCTAATCACTAGATTAGTTAAAACTAGAATTAATTAATTAAGCCTAGTCTATGACAGTGGGACCCCATCCCCTGTTGACCAGTCAAACTTTGACTGGTCAACTGGGACCCTCTGGACCCACATGTCACTCTCTGGTACACTTCTGTGTACACAGATCTGGGTGCACCTAGCTTTTACTCATTATTTTTGATTTACTTTTTTATTGCAGAATATTGCTAAAACTTTGGAAAATCATAGGAAATAATCCATGACTCGGATGAAAAAGTTTTCTACATGGAATTTGCTTAGAACGACGAGGTGAATCCTTATACGTGGTCCGTTCGTCCTCCACACATCCCTAGCATAGCGAACATGCAACTTTCCCCCTCCGTTTCATCTATCTGAAAATGCCAAACTTCGGAAAAACTTTTCCGGATGTTTCCCCCCTTCGTCAGTATTGTGTAGCACCGCGTTAGAACACGTCTAGCTCTGCATGTTGTCCTGTTATGCTCTTGCTTGCTATGTATTTACTGTTTCTCCCCCCTCTTCTCTCCGTTATACCCCGAGACCGTTGTTGATGCCACTGTGATTGACTACGTCGACGACGACCCCTTCTTCCCTTTCAGCGGAGCTTCCAGGCAAGCCCCCCTTTGATCATTGTAATACCGCCCATTCCATTCTCTCATGCTTGCATTAGATTTTGCCGCTGTAATTGTTTACTCCTATTCTGATGCATAGCCTGCTTTTGTATCTGTTGTTGTACCTTACCTGCTTATCCTAAACTGCTTAGTATAGGTTGGTTAGCGATCCATCAGTGACCCCCACCTTGTCCTTGTTGCCCCTGCTTCATCATCGAAGACCTGATCAACGGGATCGAAGACCAGGCCCCGACACCGCACATCACTTTCCCTTTGTTGCTCGACACTACTGGGTTACTATCGAGTGCCGGGGGTGAGACCTCATTAGCACTTCTGATGTTACCCTGTAGTGTAGCTATTCGGTCGTGGTCATCGAGGGTGATTTCCTCCTTAACCACTTCCGTTACGGCTCTGTCGTGCAACCCCTCAAATGTGAACCTCAGGGTGGATCCTCTTACGTTCACCTTGATGATAACATCGAGTGGAATTCACCGAGGGTGATTCCTCGGGTTTTCCCCTTGGTGTTAGACACACAGTTACTATGGTTACTATGACTTTACATTGAATCATGTTACTAAAGACGGGTCGGCCCCAAGGGGTACCCGCGCGAGCTTAATAGTGAGTGATGTGGAGTCGGGTTGACCTGGAAGGTGCCTGCGAGATACTTATGAGGCGTGGTCGGGCATTCTTAGCCCTTGCCGCAAGTACTCGAGACGGGGCGGCGGGGTCACATCTTTCGTGAGTCTGTGCTTGTTACCGCGCGTTCCTAATCCACTACGATTTGATATTTGATCTGAGGGGCCTCTGGCCTGATAGCACTAACCATCACGTGGGCGTAGTATGGGCGTTCTGCGTCGTATACATCAGCCAAAGCTTAATAGACGTCAGCGACTGAGCGGCGCGCGCCGGGTTGGACTGCGTAAGCACCTGCCTTTTTGAAGGAGGTAGCTAGGTCTACTCACTGGCCGCCCACGCAACGTGCAAGAGTTCCCGGGGCGATAGCCCATGACCCCTGGGGGCATAGGTTTAGTCTGGCGTGCTTGACCTCTCTATTAAGCCTAGGTCGGGTTGCGGCGTATTGTTTGGCCGAGGCCGGGCATGACCCAGGAAAGTGTGTCCGGCCGGAGTTAATCGAGCGTGGTGGGTAAGTTGGTGCACCCCTGCAGGGAAGAATACATCTATCGATAGCCTGTCCTACGGTAACGGACACTTGAAGTTGTATCCCGATCAATACAACTAGAACTTCATACTTGAGATAAGAAATGGATATGAGACATGGAGATGAGAAATGGATAGTATGGCTCTGGGATTGCTTTCTGCAGGGAGTCGAGAAAGGATCTCTGGCCAGGTTGATAACTCTACTACTTGACATTATGTTGACCTGTACTCTTCTATATGCTGCAAGATGCATTGAAGATGCTTCAAGATTCTAGTCTTCTATAGGCTAGGCTTTCCCCTTCTTTCTGGCATTCTGTAGTTTAGTCCACAGATACAGCCCATTTCCTTTGATATAGATGCATACTTAGTTTAGATCTGATGTAAGTCTTGCGAGTACTATGGATGAGTACTCACGGCTGCTTTGCTACCTCTTTTCCCCCATACCCGATTATTGCGACCAGATGACGGATCCCAGGAGCCAGACGACGCCACTGAAGACTACTGCTACCCCGAGGGTGCCTACTACTACGTGACGGCCGCTGACGACTTGGAGTAGTTAGGAGGCTCCCAGGAAGGAGGCCTTGCCTTTTCGATCAATGTTGTTTTTGTGCTAGTCTTCTTAAGGCAAACTTGTTTAACTTATGTTTGTACTCAGATATTGTTGCTTCCGCTGATTCTTGTGTATTCGAGCTTACGTATTTGAGCCCTCGAGGCCCCTGGCGTGTAATATAAAGCTTGTATTATTTTAAATTTGTGTCTAGAGTTGTGATGTGATCTCTTCCCGTGAGTCCTTGATCTTGATCGTACACACTTGCGTGTATGATTAGTGTACGATTGAATCGAGGGCATCACATAGAGTATTCTAATAAATTTCAAATCATGTGAGTCTCTCTCAAAAGGTGTGTACAGCAAGGATGATTGTGGTAAAATAAAAAGCAAAGAATCAAATCATACAAGACGCTCCAAGCAAAACACATATCATGTGGTGAATAAAAATATAGCTCCAAGTAAAGTTACCGATAGATGGAGACGAAAGAGGGGATGCCTTCCGGGGCATCCCCAAGCTTAGGCTTTTTGGTTTCTTGAACTTTACCTTGGGGTGCCATGGGCATCCCCAAGCTTAGGCTCTTGCCACCCCTTGTTCCATAATCCATCAAATCTTTACCCAAAACTTGAAAACTTCACAACACAAAACTCAAAATAGAAAATCTCGTGAGCTCCATTAGCGAAATCACAAAAACTTTCCCCAAGTCTTCCCAAAGGCTACTTGGCACAAACACTAATTAAAAGCATAAAACCACATCTAAACAGAGGTTAGATGAATTATTTATTACTAAACAGGAGCAAAAAGCAAAGAACAAAAATAAAATTGGGTTGCCTCCCAACAAGCGATATCGTTTAACGCCCCTAGCTAGGCATGATGATTTCAATGATGCTCACATAAAAGATAAGAATTGAAACATAAAGAGAGCATCATGAAGAATATGACTAGCACATCTAAGTCTAACCCACTTCCTATGCATAGGGATTTTGTGAGCAAACAACTTGTGGGAAGAAGAATCAACTTGCATAGGAAGGTAAAACAAGCATAACTTCAAAACTTTAAGCACATAGAGAGGAAACTTGATATTATTGCAACTCCTACAAGCATATATTCCTCCATCATAATAAATTTCAGTAGCATCATGAATAAATTCAACAATATAACCATCACATAGGGCATTCTTCTCATGATCTACAAGCATAGAATTTTTATTACTCTCCACATAAGCAAATTTCTTCTCATCAATAGTAGTGGGAGCAAACTCAACGAAATAACTATCATGTGAGGCATAATCCAATTGAAAACTAAAATCATGATGACAAGTTTCATGGTTATCATTATTCTTCATAGCATACATGTAATCACAATAATCATCATAAATAGCAACTTTGTTCTCATAATCAATTGGAACCTCTTCCGATATAGTGGATTCATCACTAAATAAAGCCATGACCTCTCGAAATCCACTTTCATCATCATAAATAGGAGGTGTGCTTTCATCATAATAAATTTGCTCATCAAAACTCGGGGGACAAAAAATACCATCTTCATCAAACATAGCTTCCCCAAGCTTGTGGCTTTGCCTATCATTTGCATTGTGGATATTCAAGGAATTCATACTAACAACATTGCAATCATGCTCATCATTCAAATATTTAGTGCCAAACATTCTAATGCATTCTTCTTCTAGCACTTGAGCACAATTATCGGAATCCTTATTTTCATGAAAGATATTAAAAAGATGAAGCATATGAGGTACCCTTAATTCCATTTTTCAGTTTTCTTTTATAAACTAAACTAGTGATAAAACAAGAAACAAAATGATTCGATTGCAAGATCAAAAGATATACCTTCAAGCGCTAACCTCCCTGGCAACGGCGCCAGAAAAGAGCTTGATGTCTACTACACAACCTTCTTCTTGTAGACGTTGTTGGGCCTCCAAGTGCAGAGGTTTGTAGGACAGTAGCAAATTTCCCTCAAGTGGATGACCTAAGGTTTATCAATCCGTGGGAGGCATAGGATGAAGATGGTCTCTCTTCAGCAACCCTGCAACCAAATAACAAAGAGTCTCTTGTGTCCCCAAGACACCCAATACAATGGTAAATTTTATAGGTGCACTAGTTCGGCGAAGAGATGGTGATACAGGTGCAATATGGATAGTAGATATAGGTTTTTGTAATCTGAAAATATAAAAATAGCAAGGTAACTAATGATAAAAGTGGGCACAAACGGTATTTCAATGCGTTGAAACAAGGCCTAGGGTTCATACTTTCACTAGTGCAAGTCCTCTCAACAATAATAACATAATTGGATCATATAACTATCCCTCAACATGCAACAAAGAGTCACTCCAAAGTCACTAATAGTGGAGAACAAACGAAGAGATTATTGTAGGGTACGAAACCACCTCAAAGTTATCCTTTCTGATCGATCTATTCAAGAGCCCGTAGTAAAATAACACGAAGCTATTATTTCCGTTCAATCTATCATAGAGTTCGTACTAGAATAACACCTTAAGACACAAATCAACCAAAACCCTAATGTCACCTAGATACTCCAATGTCACCTCAAGTATCTGTGGGTATGATTATACGATATGCCTCACACAATCTCAGATTCATCTATTCAACCAACACAAAGAACTTCGAAGAGTGCCCCAAAGTTTCTACTGGAGAGTCAAGACGAAAACGTGTGACAACCCCTATGCATAAGTTCACGAGGTCACGGAGCTCGCAAGTTGATCACCAAAACATACATCAAGTGGATCACGTGATATCCCATTGTCACCACAGATAAGCACATGCAAGACATACATCAAGTGTTCTCAAATCCTTAAAGACTCAATCTTATAAGATAATTTCAAAGGGAAAACTCAATTCATCACAATAGAGTTGAGGGGGAGAAACATCATAAGATCCAAATATAATAGCAAAGCTCACGATACATCAAGATCATTCCACCTCAAGAACATGAGAGAGAGAGATCAAACACATAGCTACTGGTACATACCCTCAGTCCTGAGGGTGGACTATTCCCTCCTCGTCATGGAGAGCGCCGGGATGATGAAGATGCCCACCGGAGAGGGATCCCCCCCTTCGGCAGGGTGCTGAAACGGGTCTAGATTGGTTTTCGGTGGCTACAAAGGCTTCTGACGGCGGAACTCCCGATCTATTCTCCTCCTTGACGTTTTCAGGGTATATTGATATATATAGGAGGAAGAAGTACGTTGGTGGAGCAACGAGGGGCCCACGAGGGTGGAGGGCGCACCTAGGGGGTGGGCGCGCCCCCTGCCTCGTGGCAGCCTCGTTGATTGCCTGACATATACTCCAAGTCTCCTGGATTGCTTCTGTTCCAAAAATAACTCTCCCGAAGGTTTCATTCCGTTTTGAATCCGTTTGATATTCCTTTTCTTCGAAACACTGAGATAGGCAAGAAAACAGCAGTTTGGGTTGGGCCTCCGGTTAATAGGTTAGTCCCAAAAATAGTATAAAAGTGTATAATAAAGCCCATAAACATCCAAAACAGACAATATAATAGCATTTAACAATAAAAAAATAATAGATACATTGGAGACATATCAGGGCCTTTTCCGGAGCTCCGCCGGAGGGGGAATTGATCACGGCGGGCCTCTACATCAACTACATGGCCTCTCCGGTGATGTGTGAGTAGTTTACTTCAGACCTTTAGGTCTATAGCTAGTAGCTAGACGGCTTCTTCTCTCTCTTTGGATCTCAATACAAAGTTCTCCTCGATTCTCTTGGAGATCTATTCGATGTAATCTTCTTTTGTGGTGTGTTTGTTGAGATCCGATGAATTGTGGGTTTATGATCCAGATTATCTATGAACAATATTTGATTCTTCTCTGAATTCTTTTATGTATGATTGGTTTATATTTGCAAGTCTCTTTGAATTATCAGTTTGGTTTGGCCTACTAGATTGATCTTTCTTGCAATGGGAGAAGTGCTTAGCTTTGGGTTCAATCTTGCGGTGCTCGATCCCAGTGACAGTGGGGGAAACGACACATATTGTATTGTTGCCATCGAGGATAAAAATATGGGGTTTATATCATATTGCATGAGTTTATCCCTCTACATCATGTCATCTTGCTTAAGGCATTACTCTGTTCTTATGAATTAAATACTCTAGATGCATCCTGGATAGCGGTCGATGTATGGAGTAATAGTAGTAGATGCAGGCAGGAGTCAGTCTACTTGTCACGGACGTGATGCCTATATACATGATCATGCTTAGATATTCTCATAATTATTCACTTTTCTATCAATTGCTCGACAGTAATTTGTTGACCCACCGTAATACTTATGCTATCTTGAGAGAAGCCACTAGTGTAACCTATGGCCCCCGGGTCTATTTTCCATCATACAAGTTTCCAATCTATTTTATTTTGCAATCTTTACTTTCAATTTATATCATAAAAATACCAAAAATATTTATCTTATTATTATTATCTCTATCAGATCTCACTCTTGCAAGTGGGTGTGAAGGGATTGACAACCCCTTTATCGCGTTGGTTGCGAGATTCTTATTTGTTTGTGTAGGTACGAGGTGACTCACACGTGGTCTCCTACTGGATTGATACCTTGGTTCTCAAAAACTGAGGGAAATACTTACGCTGCTTTACTGCATCACCCTTTCCTCTTCAAGGGAAAAACCAAAGCAGTGCTCAAGAGGTAGCATCGCCGCCTCCCCACTCTTCCCCGGCGCCGTTCCTTCCTCTGGATGAGCGCTGCGCAGCCACCCGAGTCCGTCAGTGCCTCCTGTTCGATCGGGGATAGCCGGAGCTAGACGGGCCATCGCCGGCGTCGCTCCTCGCCTAACCCGTCCCCTGGTTCGGTCGGGCCAGCGAGAGGAGGAAGAAGACAGGAGCCAGGCGGGCCCCGTGTCTTTCCCCGACGCCACCAGTCAGCCACCCAGGAGCCGGCCCCGCCTCTGCGCGTGTTGACCTGGTCGACCGACGTGGATAAGTGACGGGCCCCACCCCACGGGACCCGCACGTCAGCGACCCCAACCCGGCCCCGCCACAGTCCACATGGATAAGTGGAAGCGTATTCTCTGGTTTACGCTTCCGTTTCAGTGAAAGCATAACGTTCTGTGGCTTCGGCCTGGAATATGTCTTCACTGTCCCGAAAGCGTATTTCCTAAAATGCACTTTCTGTTTTTTAGCTCAGGGCCTGTTTGTAGGGTTATTTTTACATATTGGTCCCTAAACTTCGTCGTGCTATATCTTTTTGATCCTAACTTCGTTTAAGGTGAATCCAAAGCCCACGTCTTTGTTTCGTCGAGCCCGTTCTGTTGGTTCATTTTCACTAATGTTTGACACTGTGAAATATGACCTTTTGGCACTTGCCCCTAATCAGCCCCCTCGGAGAGAGAACTTTTTCGGCGATTTGTTCCACGATCGTTCCGCACATCTCCCCGGTGCATTCTTCATTCCCAGGCAAGCCACAACCACTATTTGCATGATAGCCATGCAGTAGCATTGGTCTTCAACTTGAATCCCTTAATAATTGTATGGTTGTTTTGCTTCTGCGGTCGTTATTTCGGTTAGGTTTATGGATCGGTGATTACCGTCATGCTATGTTTCTTGCACACTGTTATCATGTTCTACCTGCTAGTATTACTTTCATATTGGTCATGCTTGATAGTAGTACATGTTGGGTTGGTCATGTTCTTCGAGACATGACTCCCATCGATTACCGAGTACCTGTAATATGCATTGTTCCTTTGCTGTTAGTTGGTTAACTGTTTACTCGGTAATGTTATTGATGAGTTCTTGCATGGTATTTATGGTTGATGCTAGTGGTCAAGTTATGCTATGAGTAGTGTTGTACTTGTGATTCATGCTTGTCATTATGCTATGCTCAGTTGGATATGATCCATTGCTGATATGGTGGATAGTTATGTTGCACTCCGTGCTTATGTTGATATCATGCTCATGCATTGTAATTGCATCATATTATTTTATCATGGCTCAGCATATTGCATTCAAGTTTAACCGGATTAAATTGAACTTGAAAAACTGTTGGCTGAGTCATGGTGCCACCATATCGAGCTGACCAGTGCAACCATGCTTACCTGACGGGAAGGTCCTAAGTTGGTCTATTGTCATGCCTTTCGCCGGTGCCTCCAACGAGGGAAGGTTATGTGCGGGTGCTACCTTGGTCGGGTAGGACGGCATAAGCCTTGTGTGCCCGAGTTGTTTTGCACGCTTTTGTCCCCGTTTGGGACCGTTTATGTTTTGCCACGACGGTGGCCATTGGTGCCTTTGCTAGGAATGGGGACACCCATGGCTTAGCCCAAAGGGGAGTTGGTCGAAGTGGCCGGGAGAGTGTCATGGCAGTAGATCAGTTTGGTCGGAACGCCGTTGGTCCACCTGAATGGGAGTGCGAGGCCATGGGTTCCGTGGTGTGGGTACAGTGTGCTAACCTCTACAGAGTGTATATTAGATCTATCGATAGCCATGCCCACGGATAAGGGCCCAGTTCGTGTCGGTCACACTATGGGTTAATAGTAACAGTAATAATAATAACTTGCTTAATAACAACCCTGGTTCGATGATGAGAAAGAGATTGGTGGTGATCGTGAAATGATCACCGTTTGGTTACGAGGTAACCCGTTGAGCCCAGAGTGGTTCTGTTTGTGATCCGTGAATGATCACCGTGGTATCGAAGATACCGAATTGTTGGATATTCGTGATATTGTGCGAGAATCATGGGGAAAGATCAAGCTCCTTGTGGTCATTTAATGATTACTACGGTATTGTTTATACCAAGCTCGATTTGATACTGAGATGATCTTGTGATGTCTGAGGTTGGTAAGTGATGCATGTGATGGTTATGAGGTTACCTGAGCAGAATAAGTGGTGCATATAGTGTCATCATGTTGCATGCTAGTATCGTCAGATTTATATGTTCATGCCATGCTCATATTGTTCTAGCTGCATCATGTTCATGTTGTTCATGCCATGTTATCCTAATGATCTCATGATAATTCCTGCTTAACCTGTAATTGCCATGCTGTTGTTTGTCTTGAATGCTTCTGGTTATTGTGAGCTTCCAAGTATATTCAATGTACTAACCTGGCATGTCATGCAAGTTTGCAGGTCATGTCGTGATTGCTTGATTGCTTGTCATGGTTTCCGTTCGTGCGAGCTAGGATAAGCGTTCCAGCCAGAGTCCCTATGGAGTGGAGTTCACCACCTCGTCGTTGTTCCGGTGCCAGTAGTTGTTCCGGTGCCTCGACTTGTTCTGCTTCTTGCATAGAGCAAATGAGGATGGCGTAGTGTCGTCGTGCCGATGTTATTCATTGTAATATAGGAGACCTTGTATTCATATTCGTGTAATAATAGAAATCTGGTTTGTTATATGCTAAGCAGTGTCGTATTCCAGAAGTCTTCTCCTCGATCTCTGGGCTGGAATACGGGGCATTCCGGTTTCTCTGAGCCAAGGTGCCACATGCTTGGTATCAAAGCAGGTCTCGCTGTAGGACACCCTAG
Organism: Triticum urartu; assembly: GCF_003073215.2. NCBI lineage: Eukaryota > Viridiplantae > Streptophyta > Magnoliopsida > Poales > Poaceae > Triticum > Triticum urartu. Next base: position 38,996,101 of record NC_053022.1, read on the forward strand.
TCAGCGCGAGCGGTAGAAACCGGTGGAAATAAGTAGTTTAAAGTGTAGCTTGTTTATCGCATTTGGTTGCTGCATTTGTTTGTTGCATAGCATGCATATAGCCTTAGTAGTTGTTGCTAATGGTTTGTCTGGTAAGTGTAGCTGGTATCGGTTCGGATCCACTACAGCCCAGCCTTTGCATTTCTCCAGTTTTCTTTTCTTGCTCGTTCTTCGGTAATTGGTGTCATTTCTGTCCGAGTAGAGTGATGCCAAGTGATCCCGACACTGTTTGCAAAAATGGTGCTCAGGTATCTCGCCGATATCCTCCTTTCAGCCCCGACTATCGTTTCGGTGATGGACATGCTTCTATCCCGAATCGCTCTTTCATTTTTGTCATGTCGGCAACCCTTAATGACCTTAGTTTTCAAGAAAGGGCAATGTCAGCAGCCTCATTTTACCCCGCTATCCTATTTCTTGGACGAGTGTGGATCTCTTTTCGTCCACTTGATATTAATGTGGTTGCGACCTTCGTGTCCCACTACATGATTACCGAGTGCGTCCTCGCCTCCGAGCTAGTCCAGGTTGCTACCTGGCTAAGCTACCACTTGGTGTAGCGCTGTTTACACCAATTCTTCCACACATTTATTCATCCTCGTGCACATCGTCACAGCATGCTAGATCGTAGAACCGGAGATCCCATGAGATTTGTGTGCTTAAGTAGGCCTACATATTGTGTGACTAGCAGTACTATGTGACTTGATTGTGTGTGAATTGATTGTTGTTGTGTGCTTTTGTTTAGTTGACTTCTCTTTTGCTTCTTTCTTTTTGGGCCCCGGTTTTACATTATTTTTCCTCTATAAAGAGTTGCTCATCAACTGACACCGGACCCTAAGAATCAGCAAGGAGTTCAAATATTTGGAAACTCAGCCAATCAGAATGGAACTCTCAGCCGATTGCAGTGAAATGGGGAATATCTGATGTTGAGGCTGAAAATTAATTTTGCATTAGTGTGCACTCCTCACAACAGTACTGTTAACTCAAGTCTACATCAGTACAAAATCCTCACATCAGTAATGATCAAGTCAGCAGCAAGACAAGTCAGGTACAAGATCAACGGTATATCTCCAGTCAAAGGTATGGATCATATACAAACTTTTGGCTCAACAATACATGATGCTTGGAATATGTTTTCATCTGAAATAAAGTGAGAATGTGATATGCTCAAGGAGGACAGTCAAACAAATTTTCTCATGCAAATAATCAACCACAAAATATTATGGGTGTGTGTGTAGATTTCAGTCTGCATATTAGTATGAAGCTTTGAATGTAAGAAACTCAGTCTTCTTCCACACGTTATATATCGGAAGAAATTTATGATGCAAGGCTCCTCAATTTTCCTCAACATGATATGTGAACAATTTTCGGTCCAAGATACCTCGGTAAAAGCTTCTGACAGATGAAAATGAATTTTTTCAACTAGCAAACCCGAGGGGAAGCTTCTCAAGTACGGAACTCAGGCTTCTCTGACACAATAATCAGACCAAGCTTCATGTGTAAGCTATAGAGTTTTTTTCTTCACGATACCCAGACAAAAGATATGAGCAGAAGTTAACAAGTCTTCCTCAGCAAGCTACTCGGATGGCTTCTCTCGTAAGTCATTCAGTCTGCTTCAGTATCATACTAATACACCGTCGTCAGAGGTTTATATGATAAGTTGCCAATGTATGGCAGTACCGTTCAAGAATCAAGTGTTTCGTCGCATATGATTATTATATATGGTGAGCATGCATCCCTAGTCATATCAGTCACTCATATGAGATGCAACAAGGATCCAGCAGATATACCTAAGGAAAGTAAGGATCACACAACCTCACGAGTCCCACAAGGGAAAATAAGCAGAGATACATCTCATGAATTACAAGAATCGATAAGATCTGGGGATGACATCACAGAATCAATAATCTTGAAAATGGTCATCAAGGTCATTATTCGCACAAAGGAGATGTCCTAAAACCTTGTCACCTTCTTGTATGATTGGCCTCAACAATGAGCTCCATACAGCTACAAACCCCGGTATATGTCATATGTGAGCGGACCCAGGTCAGAAAACAGGCACAAGGAATAATATCAAAAATATTGCACTAATCATGTCCCTGGTCATACGAAGAATCAACAACAGGTGTGGCCAAGTTATTCCAGTAAGGTATCCTCACAAAGAAAATCATGACCGTTAAAGGGTTAGACTGACAGCAAAGGTATGATGATTTTTGCACGACCATCAGGGTCCGGATACCCAAATCAGTCGGAGGCTGTAATTCCATATGGATCCACAAAGGCATACCCTCAGCGGCCTACACTACAAAAAAATACACTTTCGTGATGATACGTATTTGTCACAGTAGGTCGCTTTTGTTGTCATGCATGTACATCCATGACAAATTTATGACAGAATCAAGATAGTCATACCTGTGCTGTAGTACAAGTGTTCCATGACATTACCAAAATTATCATCACGAAAGTGTCCACTTCCATGACGATAAATCGCGCGTCATAGAAGTGCCTTCGTCAAGGGTGATCGACACGTGGCATCCACCGTAACGGAACGCCGTTAAGCTATTGGGTTGGGTTTTGGATCTGATAACCCGTTAACAGCCCCGACCAATGGGGATTTTCCACGTGTAAAATCATCATTGGCTAGAGGAAACACGTGTATGCTCATCGTTGGGACAGATGTCAACCACTCATTGGACGGAAGGCGCCTATGATACGTCGACACGTGGCACGGCCCAACAGAGGCCCATTCCTGTGAAAAGGTCGGCCCGTTTGACTTGGTCAAAAGCTGGTGGGCCGCCCCATGGAAAGCCTGTTAACGGCCTGTTCGAATATAGCCCATTTACAGCCTGCTAACCCAAGGCCCGTTACACCCTATCCGAATTAGGCCCAGTACCGTCATCTGGGCCATCCAATATGATTCCAGCCCATTTTCACTTCTGGCCCATGTATGGCCCATGACGTCTTTCGGCCCATATGAGGCCCTATGTAACTCTTGGCCTACTAACGGCCCGTGGTGAATCTGGCCCGTAATGAACAGTGTATCACTTTACACCCATTAACGGCCCGTGGTGAAACTGGCCCGTAATGAACAGTGTATCACTTTATACCCATTAACGGCCCGTTATTCCGTTGGGCCGTTTCTAGCCCATGTTATCTTTTGGCCTTCTCAGAGCCCATTTATTCTTGGGCTCATTTCCAGCATTCGTTTACTTACGGCCCGTTACTGTCATTTTCTGCTTGTGGGCCAAATTCAGCCTGTGGTTACAGTCGGCCCGTTTGTGGTCCATTAATACGTTGGGCCGATTTCATAGCATCATCAAATACGGCCTATTAACGATGGCCCGCTATGGTAGGCCCATGAATGGACGATTCCAACTCTAGCCCGTTTACGACCATAATGCGGTCTGTTTGGCCCATGTTTGGCCAATCGATTGTACGGCCCGTATAAGGCCCATTGATAATACGGCCCGAAGAATGCCCATTGTTTCTATGGCCCGTAGAAGGCCCATTGTTTCTACGGCCCGTAGAAGGCCCATTGTTTCTACGGCCCGTAGAAGGCCCACTGTTTCTACGGTCAGTAGGAGGCCCAGTGTCACTACAGTAAATATTAGCCCATGGTTATTGTGGCCTAGTTTTAAAAAATAGGTTATTGCAGCCACTAGCTAACCATGGAAAAAGAACTGCAATGACTACAAGCAAACAAATAAACAAGACAACAAGGAAATAAATAAGCAAGCAACTAACGCTACGCTATCACGGCTATTACACATATTACATCCACTGGGCATGAAAGTTTGCCACCAGTGCAAATATAGGGAACAAAGCAGCATATCATATACACTGGTTGTCAAAGTTGGCGACCAGCTTAACTTTATGCTTCCGCGTATGTTGTGTGGAATTGTGAGCGGATAACAATTTCACACAGGAAACAGCTATGACCATGATTACGCCAAGCTATTTAGGTGAGACTATAGAATACTCAAGCTTATTAACTTTCTCTTGTTTGGCGCTTAAATCCTCCAGCGCTTAATGTTGCACCAGAAAATATGCATCTGAATTCTACAGGGACTTCCTCAGTCCTTCAGCTTCCTGTCGCAGCACATCTGATCGATGTCTTTCAACTTGAAGTTGAGACTCAAGAAGACGAACTGATTTAGGCATCGAGTTCGAAGAGCTTGTGCCAGCAGTAGTGGCCAGTAACTCGAACACTACATCAAGACATGACTTTTGGGTTCCCTCACTGTCGTCAACATAGTTTTTATCAGCTTTCTTGGAGACCAAAAGGGATGTCTCACTATCTTGAACCTTATCTGCATTACTTCCTTTACCATTGGATAACGCGGTACTGTTCTCCAATATTTTGTCCGCATTCTAAAAGAGAAACAAGCAGACACATCACATGTTTACCATGTTGTACATGAAACTCATTTTGGTAAATTAGTTCAGTAGTAAAGTGGACAGGATAATAACATGAAACAAACATATATCTATGTACCATGGTCACTTTATGGTCTATATCATTCTAGTTTTTGTTGCCAAATCAAGATAGAGACACAGTTCAAATAATATTTGTTCAAGACAAAGCAGAATAGATAGAATATAAGTGTGGGTAACTATAGAGCAATAACAACACTTGTAATGTGCATGACATGAGAACATAACTGTTTATTCAATTGAAACTGAAATCAACATAGAGCAGGTTACACCAGCAAACCAGTTAAAACAGGTTTAAAACATACCTGTTGCGCCATTGGAGTTTCAATTCCATCCTTTAAATTTGAAAATAGTTGGTATGAGTAAATACAGTCATGCAAGAGCAAAGGAGTATGAACCATAGCTACAGAACCTGACCTGAGAACAAATCTTCTTCTCCTTTAAGCGTTGAGTTGGGATTCGGAGTGGTGGTCCTCGTGCTTTGGGCACTGCAGTTCCCTTACTAACTGCTCGTGTTTGGGTGCTCTGTGGTGGAGACGGTGCTGTGTCAACTGGAACTGGGTTACTATCTGCCGGGGTTGGGGTTAGAAGGGGTGTAGCTGGTTCTCTGTCCAACTGGGTAGGGGTACAATCTGCGAGAGTCTGGGTTATGTGTGGTGGATCTGGTCCTTGGGCAAGTACAACCGTGGTTCTATTTGCATCGACTGATAGCACTATCTTTTCTGAAGACCGTGTTGTTACTCCCTTAGATACTGCCATCACGCTCTCCAATTCAAATGGCAGATAAACAAGAAAAGTAATTGAAAGTATAGACATAGTATGATAGACAGGTGCAATGGATAGTGGGGAATAAAAGAGGGCATGAAATAATTCATATTTATGTTGTCTAACCAAACAGGATAGCATGACACAATTTCACATATATGATGGCTAACTAAACAGGATAGCATGACACAATTTCACATTATGATGGCTAACTAAAAAAGATGGAAAGACATAGTTCAAAATATGAGACTATGTAAACAGGATGACATGACATAACTATATAATGTGTTTATTAAATAGGTTGGCATGCCATAATTCACATACATTCACGGATAGAATGCCATAATTCAAAATATGATGACTGTAAACACTAAACAGGATGAGATGATATAACTATATGATGTCTTTATTAAATGGGTTGCCATGCCATAATTCAGATAGATGATGTGTATGTACTATGTAAACATGATGGCATGATATAATTCAAATATATGATTTATATAGTAAGCAAGTAAGCAGATGCCAATCCATATATGATGTAAAAACTAAGCAATGCAAGACAACATGCATGACATGGGTAATATAACCCTGCCAAGTTTGAGCATAGACCTCAAGGGGAAAATAGGACTGGTCATCAGTCTCAGAATCCTCCTCTGAGGAGCTCTCTGTAACCAGCAAGATGTCTGCTTCAGCAGGTAGCATTGTCTACTCTGAATACCTTGTTTTCACTCCAGATACTTCCGTCACCGCTTCAAATGGCTGATGCACAGGAAGAGTAGTTGAATATACAAACGTTGTCGCCAAATGGAACACGTAATACAAAAAAATGATAGCATGATATAATTCACATACATGATGATTGGCTAAACAGCATGGCATTGCATAATTCACATATATAATGCCTTTGCAACAAGATAGCATTGTATAATTCACAAATATAATGTCTTGCAACAAGATGGCAATGCATAATTCACATATATGGTAATTAGACACTGAATAGGTGGCATTCACACAAAGCATGTCTAAACTAATGAAATGACATAGCAATGCGAGACACCATACACACAATATGAGCAACATACACTACAAGAAATATGTCAACTTGTGACCAGCACTATTGGTCACTGAATGGTCACTGTTTTCAATTTGTGACCTTTTTGTGACCAAAAACATAAGGTCAAACGCTGGCGGTCATAAACTGACTATAGCGACCTTTCTTCTGGAATGGTCGTAGACGTTTATGACCAAAATACGTCTATTGTGGCGTTTTGGTCACTAGCAACCTCCCCAGGCCACGTAGGCATCCAGCGTGGCAATCTGATGTGGCACAAGATTTAGCCCGGTCCAATTCGATTTTCTACATGGGCCTAGCCCAACAATTCGGCCTTTTTAATGTATTTTTTTCCTGCCAGTTACATAGGCCAAACCCATTTCAGCCTTTTATTTATTTCTGGGCCGGGGCCTTTTAACTTTGTTTGGGCCATTATATTTTGGGGCTGGTCCCATTTGTCATCTTCTCACACATTAGGCCCACTTGACAGAAAATTCAAAATTGCTTAGATTATTCTCATAAGTGGGTCCCACAAGTCAGGTTTCCATTGCACACATTTTCAAATCACATACATAATCAATATTTCAAACGGAACAGTACAAATGTAGTTCATCAAATAACACTAACTAAGTCTACTACAATCTGTACATAGTCTATTACAACCCAAATATGCCTACTATTACAATATAACAATATTTACAGTCTATTACAGTCAAACAAAAGAGACGACTCTTTGCTGAATAGGACTATCCGGCTTTGAACTTCAAATTTCATAGACCTCCTGTTAGTAACTTGCAAGCACCATGCACCTTGGTTGGACATGAAGTGCCTGTCCTCGGTTGCACCAAGCACCTTTGATGAAAGAGCTGCGGCTGATCGCTAAAACCTGTGAATATCAAAAAGATCTATTCAGTACAAAAAGTAAATCACGACAATATGTCATAGTAATAAATACAGAATCTGAACAAAAAAACTACTCCCAGTTAGAATTATTTTTGTTTTGGTAAGGTATAAGAGCAGCAGGTAAAGATAACATGAACAGATTGTTTGATCAGATAAGCTATATGATTGTATCAACACATGTGTAATGCATGGTACAGGTCAAATCCATGATATGAGAAATAGATAAACCAGTAGTCTAAGATTAAAAATTCTATAGTCTAAATCAGTAACAGTTTAACAGTCTGTAGTCTAAGTTTCCAAGCTTGTCTACTAAAGAAATTGTGTCAACTTAACAATTAGTCATGCATTAGTGTTTGACATCAAAAACATACAGAAGTGCATTCTCGAGATTGACAATTAGGATGCATGCTCTGAACATACAGAAGTTCTACAGAGCAGCAGCAATGGCATCACATTTGAGTTGCCAGACCAAAACAAAGTCATGTATGTATGTATGTAACAAAATCAGCCAAACTTAATATGCATCATCAGCTGATTAAAAGCAGTGGATAATAGTATAGTTCATCAAATGATATGGGCAGCTAGCCAAGTTTCCTAATGGGAAGAGATCACAAGAGCAGACAAAGAAATGTATATTTTAAACTATACTAGATTGCAGGGGGAAAGGAGACAGGATGTGTGGCGTTACCAAGGTAACACTCCTAATTTTTCTCATGAAAGGATCATGATAGACACAGGCAGCTACCAACAGGAAGAGGAAAATGGAAAATGCAGGCTACATGACCGAGGTTCTACCAACAAGAACCAACCAAATTAACCCAGCAAGTTAGTCAGATGAGGCAAGCAGCCCAGATGCATAAGGGTGGATTGTTCAGTTCACTTCAGTTCAGCTACCTAGAAGAGAATGTCAGGACAACCGACTGGGTTCACTTCTTGTGCACCCTACAGTCTGGGGAGTTTGGCTGCATGCGTCTGTGTTGTTGAAATCGATGGCTAGGCCGACCGGGCTCGTGTCCTTCAGGCTCGACGACTTGCGCTTCTGCTGCAGCACCAAGAATGACATTGTTAATGTAGTCAAGGTAGCCAGATAGTAGGGTAATTCAGGTTTCGCCTAACAGTTGTACTGCCTGTGCTGTGTGTGTACCAGATTAAATTAAATTAGTAAACACTTGAGCTTTTATGGTTGGGTTGGTTGGTGCTTTTACCTTGGTGGAATTGCTGGCGGAGTGCTTCCTTTCGGACCGATGTTTCTGCTCCTTCTCCAGTAAGCACAGTAGCGTCTTGTTGGCTTTGTCAACAACTCTTTTCTCCTCAAATAACTTAACCTTGAATTAAACATGCAAAAGAAACTTCAAACTATCAAGACTACATTAGTGTTGCATGAAGCAATGTTCACTGAGAGGGCGATAAGTTGCAGGTACAGAACATAGGGGTTGCAAGTACAAGAGTGAGATAACATGTTACCTCCTTTGCTTTTTTTAGGTTGGTCTTGAGTATCTTCTTGTCCCTCTGCGGCGCTTGCACTTGTTCAGTAAGCTGCGCGTGAGTAAGATGAATTTTGGAGGACCAGGTTGGTTAAACAGCACTGCACTAGTAATTATACAAAGCAGCCACTGCAGTAGCATACAGGAGTATCATGCAAGCAAGCAGAGTGTTCAATGATGGTGATGGAGCTCTACAGTTGATCCAACACCAAATCACCTGATTGAAGGTGATAGAGCTCTACTACAGTTGACAGACCAAAAACAAACAATGTAACAAGACCAACTAGTCAAACTGAATATGCATCAAGTGATTAAAATCCATGGAAGATATAATTAGTCATCAACTGACACAACTAACTAATTTTCCTTTCCCAATGGCAGAGCACACAAGAGTAGACAGTAAATCATATCCAGAATGTAGCAATCAGTGGATAACAGGAGCCATCAAGCATGAAATCGACTGATAATATGAGCGAGGAAAGGGATACGGGGTGTGGTGATGTTACTGACGTCGGGGGCGTCCCTGAGGCGCTTGCGTAGGTCGTCTCTCTCCCAGGCGAGCTCGTCGCATGACTCCATGGCGCGCTTGAGGTCACGCTCATAGAGGCCGCACTCCTTCTCGAGCCTGGCTGGGCGGCGAGCTGGTCGCGCGCGGCCGCCACGACCTCCTTCTCCTCCACTTAGCGCTAGATCGCCTCCGCGTTCATCGCCGACTCGTTCTGCACGCACGGCACGGGGCCGTTCCGATCCATCAGGCATTCTGGCGAACAGGTATAGTGCGCGAGTAACCGCCACAGCAGAATGGACGGGGGAGGGGGGAAGGGGGGCAGACTGACCCTGAGGAGGGCGATGCATTGGGCGGCAGCGTGGAGGTCCGCCTCGAGCGCGAAGACGCGGTCCTCGAGGCAGCAGCGCAGGTCCTATGAGACGGCGAGGTTGAGGCGGAGCGAGCGGTCGGGCACGGGGAGGCAGGGGGCATACTTTGTCTGGCGAAGCACCCCACCCACGCCGCCGGCGAGCCACTGCTCCAGCTGGTGGTGGTGCTGCATGATGGCTGCGCCCTGGACCGGATCCGATGCTGCACCTCTAGCCCGCAGATCCAGAGCTCGGTCGCCATGGCTGCGCCGCGGGCTAGGGTTTCGGCTGCTTGGGAAAGAAGCAAAAGGTGGGGGGCGCCGGCGGTGGTGGGGTAGAGGAGAGGGTGGGGGTCTCCGGCGGTCTCGGACGAGGTGAGGGGCGCTCGCGAGCGGCAGAGGGGCGGGTGGCGCAGGGGAGGGGAGAAAGGAAGGAGAATAGAGCGAGGGGAGAAAGAAAGGAGGCGGCGGGGGGGGGGGGGGGGGGGGGGGGGGGGGGTGGATGGAAAATGTGCAGAGGACTCACGAGATCTAGGGTTTTGGCTTAGGTGGGCTTCGGGTGAGGACAGCCATTGGATCTGGGAGCATCCGACGGTGATCCATGCACGATCCGCGTGAAACGCCCACGGACCAATCAAAATGCAATACACGCGTACCATGTCATGACCATCTAAATTGGTCACAGTTAACTAAAAAATTGGTCGTAGTTGACTAAAAATTCATTTTCTATTTTTCAACTGCCCAAAATGAGTTTTTTTTGTGAAGGACCTACCATATATTTGTTGCAATATTGGACCAAATCATTTTTATAAAATAGTAGGCCATGTATAATGCACGATTTACAAAATGGTTGGGTGTCAAAATTTTCGATCCACCTCTCGTGAAAAAGACAAATTTCCGCCGATTCAGCTGGAAGCGGGTCAAATTTGAACTGCAGCTGCCTCATAGTTTGCTATTTATTTTTTCCAAAAGTCATTTCTAGGTATATAAGTACCTATTTAATCAGAGAAACACCAAAAAAATTCCAAGATTCAACCACTAGCTAGGAACGGTCATTCCCGTCGTTTTGACCGCATTTTGAAACGGGCATAAAAATTTCAAAAAAAATCAAAAAATTGGGAAACCTTCGCATTGTGTCATTATATGTGGCCAAGTTCCCAGGAAAAATAACAAACTTGTAATACGGCTGTTATTTTAAAAAAAGTTCTCAGAAACGAGATATCACGTGTGGAGATCAATGGCTTTCAAGCCAAATGATCAATCTTATGGCCACATTCGTGGCATAGTTTGTTCAAATGATCTCATATTGTGCACAAGGGTGCATATTGGAATGGTAAACAATGTTTTCTAAGGAAGTTTTCATTTTGTTTGCACGGAAAATCCATTTTCCATTTTCCGAGTGCCCGAATTGAGTTCTTTTTGTGAAGGATCTACCATATATTTGTTGCAAAATTGGACCAAAACATTTTTATAAAATACTAGGCCATAATTTATTCACAATTGACCAAATGGTTGGGTGTCAAAAGTTTTGATCCACCTCTAGTGAAAAAGACAAATTCCTGCCGATTCAAGTGGAAGCGGGTCAAATTTGAACTGCAGCTGCCTCATAGTTTGCTCTTTACATAAGTATCTATTTAATCAGAGAAACACCAAAAAAATTCCAAGATTCAACCACTAGCTAGGAACGGTCATGCCCGCGGTTTTGACCGCATTTTGAAACGGGCATAAAAAATTCAAAAAAAATGAAAAAATTGGGAAACCTTTGCATTGTGTCATTATATGTGACCAGGTTTCCAGGAAAAATAATAAACTTATAATACGGCAATTATTTTAAAAAAGTTTTCTCAGAAATGAGCTATCACGCCTGAAGATTTAGGGTTTTCAAGCCAAATGATCAATCTTATGGCCACATTCATGGCATAGTTTGTTCAAATGATCTCATATTGTGCACAAGGGTGCATATTGGAATGGCAAACAATGTTGCCTAAGGGAGTTTTCATTTTCTTTGTACGAAAAATCAATTTTTCATTTTTCGAGTGCCCAAAAGGAGGTTTTTTGTGAAGGACCTCCCAAATAATTGTTGCAAAATTGGACGAAATCAATTTTATAAAATACTAGGACATATTTAATGCACAATTGACAAAATGGTTGGGTGTAAAAAGTTTTGATCCACCTCTCGTGAAAAAGACAAATTTCCGCCAATTCAGTTGGAAGCGGGTCAAATTTGAACTGCAGCTGCCTCATAGTTTGCTATTTATTTTTTCCAAAAATCATTTCTAGGTACATAAGTACCTCTTTAATCAGAGAAACACCAAAAAAAATTCAAGATTCAACCACTAGCTAGGAACGGTCATTCCCGCCGTTTTGACCGCATTTTGAAACGGGCATAAAAAATTCAAAAAAATCAAAAAATTGGGAAACCTTCGCATTGTGTCATTATATGTGGCCAAGTTCCCAGGAAAAATAACAAACTTGTAATACGGCAATTATTTAAAAAAAGTGTTCTCAAAATCGAGCTATCATGTGTGGATATCAATGGCTTTCAAGCCAAATGATCAATCTTATGGCCACATTCATGGCATAATTTTTTCAAATGATCCCATATTGTGCACAAGGGTGTATATTGGAATGGCAAACAATGTTTCCTAAGGAAGTTTTCATTTTCTTTGGACGAAAAAACCATTTTCCATTTTTCGAGTGCCCAAAAGGAGGTTTTTTGTGAAGGACCTCCCAAATAATTGTTGCAAAATTGGACCAAATCATTTTTATAAAATACTAGGACATATTTAATGCATAATTGACAAAATTGTTGGGCGTCAAAAGTTTTGATCCACCTCTGGTGAAAAAGAAAAATTCCCGCCAATTCAGTAGGAAGTGGGTCAAATTTGAACTGCAGCTGCCTCATAGTTTACTATTTATTTTTTCCAAAAATCATTTATAGTTACATAAGTACCGATTTAATCATAAATACATGGTTTTGATGGCGATACGTCGAGGTTTGGGCGGTGGCCAAGGCCCCCAACTCTAGAGCGCGTAAACTCACATGCCCGACGCGTGGTCACCGCGTGACCGTGGCGTTGCCATGTGTTCTGGGCAGCCTAGGCATGTCTAGTGGGTTGGGCACTCCCCAGGTAGGTTCTAGGAAGAAAACTACAACATAAGATTCTCACGAGGAGACCGATCGATGCTCAAACATGAATTAGCAGCCAAGTGTTTGATTAGCGGTACGGGAAATGCACATGGCCAATGGGCGTGAGTTTTTGCTGAGGATGATCATCTACTAAGAAGAATGTCTTCGCAAATTTTCAGATCAAAAGGAGGATCCTAGGTGGTACTTGCTTCGCAAAGTACCACACTGGACAGAAATATGAATGTTGAAGCTGGGCTCAAAATAATGAATGGATTGAGCTGAAATTTGGTGGAGGATGATTATTTGGGCATTGGCAAGCACCATAGAAAATTGATACCATTTGGACATGCCAAAGTGGTACTTCCTTCACAATGCTCTTCTATGGACAGAAACTTGGGAAAACTAGTGAGAGAAATTGGATGAATGAAATGAGCTCAAATTTGGTGTAGGTAAGTTACATAGGTATGGTTATGCCTTGGTAGATTTTCAGATCATTTGGGTAAGCCTAGATAGTACTTACTTCACAAAGCTTCTCTCGAGGTAGAAACTTTGGAAATTTCCTAAGAAAGATTTACTAGGAAAATGGAGCTGAATATTATCATGTGGCAATGATTTGGGTATGGAAGAGTGCCCAAAGAGTTTGAGGTTAATAGGAGGGGTCCAGATAACACTTGCTTTGCAACGTGCCAATCTGGCCATAAAATATAAATTGAACCTGGGCTCACATAGATAATTTGCCTGAGCTGCAATTTGGAGGAGGGTGATAATTTGGGCATATGAAGGAACTATATAAATTTCATGTCATTTGGATATATAAAAAAGGTACTTCCTTCACAATGCTTCTAGGTGGACAAAAACTTTGGAAATTTTCCGAGCAAGATTTGCCAGGCAAATGGAGCTGAATTTTGTCATGCGGCAATGATTTGGATAGGAAAGAGTGCCCAAGAATTCCGAGGGCAATCAAGAATATAGAAATAGCACTTCCTTCATAAAGTGATGTTGTGAACAGAATAGGAAAATGAATATTGTTGAATTATTTTTGAACTAGGAAAGGAAGTATTTTTACATATTTGACGAAGATATGACCCAAAGAATTTATGAGATTTTTTTGGGAATTTTAGGAATGACAGAAATATAGGTTGCTTCACAACCTAGGGCAAAAATTGACACATGGACATGACACATAGGCAAAACTGATGAGGTGGCGCCAAGTCATACCAATCCACCACAATTGACAAGGTTATGACCATCTATATTGGTCATGATCAGCTAGAAATAAAGCAGCGGACTAGTGCTATCTGCTTTATGACCATTTCGTGTAAGGAAATTACGACCTTTCTGACCAAAATGGTCGCAATGGTTTAGGGTTTGGAGCCCCCCGAACAGCTTTTGACCAATTGGTCTAAAATGGCCATAGATTTATGACCAATTCTTCCAGGGTCACTGACAGAAGGTCATAAGTTGACATATGTCTTGTAGTGATAACCCTACCAAGTTAGAGCATACACCTCGGGGTGGGGGGGGGGAATAGGACTGGTCATCTGTCTCTGAATCCTCCTCTGAGGAGCTATCTGTAACCAGCGAGATATGCGCTTTGTCAAATAGCATAGTCTGCTCTGAAGACCTTGTTTTGACTCTAGAATTTGCCATCACCGTGTGAAATGGCTGATGCACACGAAAAGCAGTTGAATGTAATAACATTGTTGACAAATGTAATATGTAACGAAAAAAGGATGGCTTGATATAATTTACATATAAGATGACTGGCTAAGTAGGATGGCATTGCAAAATTCACATATATGATGCATGGCTAAACAAGATGGCGTTGCATAATTCACATAAACGATGAATAAACTAAACAGATGGCATTCGCACAAAGGATGTCTAAACTAAGCAGATGACATATTTGATGTATAAAGTAAGCAATTCAAGACACCGTATGCATGATATAACCAACATCAGCATGCCAAGTTAGAGTGAAGACCTCAGGGGGTAAATAGGAGTTGTCTTCTCCTTCTGAATCCCCCTCAGAACAGATATCTTCCTCTCGATTACAATCCAAAATGCGTGGAGGGGGGCTGCCTTTGCGCCTACCATGGAGCGACGTCTGCATGAAATTTTATTGCCACACAAGGCTCGTCTCTTTTGTTCTACATGTTCAGTTCCATTGTTTACAATAACTTTCATGCATAGGAATAAAACATAGTGAGATTATGTAAGGAGTGCATGCAGAAATCCAGAGTGATGGTAGCAACCTATGGATAGACCCAAAACCAATAATAGCAGGCAGATAATGGCTTCAGTTAAAAAATACAGATAATGGCTTCTTTACTGTTTGTTTCCCACCCAACATGAAACTCATAGTAGACACCGGAGATTAACCAGTTAGTAGATAGATACTATTGATAGCGGCCTGGATATGTACCCGACAATCATTTAAAAACTCAAGTTTGACCATTAGTTTGGAGCTGACTCAGAGTCTAATCAGTGAATAGGACGATAAAGTAGCATGTAATATTAAGCGATGCATAACGTAAGCAGACACGAAAGAGTGCGACCTCTCTTGCGGACCCGTGTAGTCCTCGAGGTCATCTGCTCGGTTTATGATGGTAGTGCAGTTTTCATGGCTGCCAGGGGCGGGGAAGAAGATCTGAGGCGGCGAAAGATAGTCTGGAGGCCGGATCCCTGCTGTGCTGGACCCTTCTGTCATTGGAGCAGCTGAGCTGGGGTGGACGACGGCGCAGCAGGAGCGGGAAAAACCACGCACGGTTTTCTTTGACAACTATATGTAAGAGAAGTAACTCTGTAAGGGCTCGTTTGAATTGGAGGATTCCAACAATGCAGGGATAGGAAATAGACAGGAATAGGATAGGAATGCACGTGAAAAACAGAGAATTTAAAAACACATGATTTCTGCCAATCTGGGTGTTTGATTCACAACAACTGGAAGATCACGGGATGCAAATAAGCATGGTGAGATTAAGTCAAACCACAAGAAAATGTACGGTTATAATGCTATTATGCTACTATCTCTTAGTCTTGTGCTTCATGAATAGGAATTTGAAAAGGAGGACAAGTGAAAATTAAAATTCCTATGTTTTTTCTTTCAAGAGACACTAAAGGAACAAATCCGTGTGCTCAGTGGACAATATATATAACATGTAGAGTAAAAAAGAGATGCAACAAGTGTACAACCTCTTTGGCGAAGCCATGTCGATCTCAGCATGATTGGGTTTGCCGGTGAGGATGCTCCGGCTAACTTGGCTGTCGGAGGAGGGGAAGAAGATCTTAGGCGTCTGGAGATGGAGCCCGAGGTACTGCTCCACTGTGATGGAGGGTTTCGTCGTTGGAGCAGCTCCGGTGAGTTGTACGACGCTGAGGTTGAAGCAGGACAAGAGAGACAACAAACAACGTTAACCTGAGTGGAATTCTAGTAGCATCTCCAATACATGACGTAAAATACATAACTACAAAGTGCTAGATGTAAAATACATCAGCCGCTCATCTCTGAATTTAACAGTCGAAATTGAATTTAGCTATCGAAACTAAACTTAACTATCGAAACTGAACTTAACTGTTGAAACTGAATTTTGTTGTCGAAACTGAATTTTTCTTTCGAAACTGAACGCACTAGCAAGGTGAGGCTACACGTCGGTCGACTGACTTTTTCATCTCGGGTCAGTCGATTTTGCAGCCGTTGGATACGAAATCAAGGGCCTGCGGTTCATCTTCAACCTCCACCCCCCTGAGCCGGCCAAACAGTAGCCCCCCGCCGCCCGCGGCCGGCGGTGCGCTGCCCCGCCCGCCCCGAAAACACTCCCCACCGCTGGTCCACCGCCGCCCCGGCCATCCCTCTAGCCCCCCCCGTGGCGAGCTTTTTCTCCGGCGATCCCCACGCCACCGCCCCGCTAACGCCCCGCCACCGCCGGCGACCACCGCCCCCATCCTGAACCCTAAGATAGATAGTGGGGTACCTCTCTGGCGAGCCCCCCTCCCCGCTGTGGCTGGTTCTTCCTTCACCCCGGAGGCATCGGAGTGAAGTGTAGCTAAATCGGAGCAGCATCGCAAGCAAGAGCAAGAGCGAGAGCAGCAGCGAGAGCAAGAGCAATAGCAAGAGCAGACCAGGCAGGGGACCGAGAGCCAGAGCAGAGCAGCAACGCGAGCGAGAGCTAAAGCAGCAGCATGTCCTACTGATGTGGACGTCGCCGCCGAGGGAGCGACGCCATGGAGGAAGTGGCCGGCGACGCCGCCGTGGATGGAGCCGTGCCGTGTCAGCTCGGGACCAAGTGCCAGCAGCACCGTGAGATCGAATCAAGAAGAAAATGCGGCGATTAGTGTACAACCTCTTTGGTGGCGCCGATTAGGCCGCAACTTCATCCGAGGAAACGGTGATGATGATGCTCTTCCGGTGGTGCAGGTGAAGACGGCGGTGTGGGAATGGAGGTGGCGCGAAAGATGAGGGGAACGTCGGGGCAGCTCCTTGGAGGTGGAGAACGGGGTGGCTGAACCGGCGGGACGATGAGATCGACGACGGATCCTCATCTGGTACGGTGGATGAGGGACGTCCAGGTGTTGCGATGGACGACGTCGTCGGGGAAGAGGCTCCGGCTGGGTGGCGGACGGAGCAGGGTGTGGGGTTTCGCCGCGGGTTTTCGCGGCCTCAGTGTATGAATGGGTGGGCGGATGGGATGGCAGTGGGGAACCATGGCTTAGAGACGCGCTTGTCCGAAATGTGGGGTAAGTTATGAAAGCACCCCCACCGATTTGAGGCGGTTCTTTCGGTTCAGGGGTACCACGGGCATTTCGCGTGTCGGGATTTCACAGGAGGTGGGAGTTTTCGCGCGCGTTGTAATTTCGGAATAGCAAGGCGCGGGTTGAGATGGAGGGAGTTGTCGAGCACAACGAGACAAAGATATATCTTAAATATTTCGGGCTAACAAGGTGCGGGTTGAAATTTCCGGACAAGCCTAACGTGTACTGTACCAAATCAATGCGCCCTACAAATGTCATTTAAAACTTTGAATTCATGTTATGTTCAATTAAAATATTTCTCTACGTGTATAATGCATGCAACCTACTACTCAAATGAATGTTTTAGTGCATTCCAAACGTATATACTACCGCTTCAATATGAACTAAATTTGAATTCGTTTCTCTATTTGAATAAGATCTACAGTAATGATTGTTGTGAAGTCAAAGCATTTGAATTCGTTTCTCTGTTTTAATAAGATCTACAATCATCATTATTGTCAAGTTAAACCATCGTTTGTGTATTAGCTTCACAGCACACCACATGATTAGTCTGGAGTTACATATGAACTATGTGTACTATATGAACTCAAACTAGATTTTTTGAATCCACTTCATTTTGATTTCAAATCACATTACATTTCTAGCTCTAGCTAGATCTTAATAATCTAAACCATGTCTCATATGTATAATGTGTTTATCACATTATGTATGGTGCCCCGCCCCCTACGCCTACAAGTATTTAGATGTGAGTTGCAAACACCACACATCACCACAAATTCAAATAAAATGTGAGAATGTTCGATATATAGTATTGTTTAGATTGTTCAATATTTAGTTGTAAGCTGAAAATGCCACACATTATCACAAATTCAAATAAAATGTGAGATTGTTTGATGTATAGTATGGTTTAGATTGTTCAGCATTTAGCTGTGAGTTGCAAACACCATGCATTATCACATTATGGTATAACATGTGCACAACACGTGTATCACCGCTATTTTCATGCATGCAATGTTTAAAACACTATGATCTCCTATTCAAATATATGAATCCGCTTTCATATCAAATTATGATCTTTGTTAGTCTCTTACACCCACACAATCCTCTAACCTTTGTAGCTACCACTAACTTTCTCTCGTGCATGCACACGCCCTCCTCACCCTCCCCCTCCCTCGGCATTCTATCCACCGGGCACATTCATTTTTTTTTCTTTAGGTCGTTCTCCCAGAGACTCCACAACTCCTTTCCGACACACACCGATCGATAGACCTCTCCAGCGATGCCTGCCTACAACATACAAACACACCTTCAATCTCCTCCTTTATGTGTCATTGCCTCGTGTCTCTCATACGTGTAAACTCTCGCCCCCTCTTTTCATCGCTCTCTCACAACTGCACACTCCCCCCCCTATCTAGCTAGTAGTTGGGCCTCTCGCACCACCTCCTAGCTCCATTCTCTCTGTCTATCCGTCTTGCTGGGCCTTATTTGCCTCTAACAAATGGACGTACACCGACCGATCTCTCGCTATACATATAGCTACCTAGGTCCTTATAACTCATTTTTACCCACACGTCAATCGATCTACCTCATTAGTTGTGTCTCTCCCTTCCTCGGACAAACAACAATTGATCTACCGATCTAGGGCCTGTTTGGTTCCAATAAGTCGTCCGACTTATAAGTCAGGTGACTTAAAACCAATGACTTATAAGTCACATTTGTTTGGTTGTCACCTGACTTATAAGTCACCTGAGCACATCTTTCCATCTTTTTTTATATAAAGGTGGTGGGACCCATGCAAAAGGGGGTGACTTATAAGTTTTAAGTTGGGGTGAAGCAACTTATGACTTATAAGTTGGGTCTGTTTGGCAAAATAAGTCACTTTTTTCACTTTTTGACTTATAAGTTGATGACTTATTTGAAACCAAACAGGGCCCTAGTTAGGTTTTCTTACCAAACACATGGTTCCCCTTCATCATCCATGGATGCATCCCGATAGATCTATCACGCACAGGCACACACAAAAACACATCCCCACTCTTATTGATAACATTGCAGTTCCACCCTCAGTTTGTCTAGTAGGCCTCTCCCACCATCTTCGAGAAGCAACTCCATCACCCATCCAGCACTCTACCCCTCTCCCTCCCTCTCCCTCCCTCTCTCTCCTCTCTCTCTCCCATCATATTTCCCGTCCTTCAGTTATGTATGGATGTCGACCAATCTCCCTCAAGACATAGCTGGGTCTCTCCTTCTCAACACATATACGAGTCGTTCTACCTCTATAGTTAGGCCTCTGCCTACCCCTCCCACCACCCCCTCCCCCCCACACACACCAATACATCGAGCGCTCTAGTCATGTCTCCCTGCCACACACAAACTTGACGTGTGCCCTCTAATGTTCCGGTACGCCAGTCGCCCTATATCTTTGAATTGTACACACACACAATTTCGATGGCTCTCTTCATCGATCTCGCACCCACCCACTTGATCCTCTCTTTGACTCTATCGATAGCTATGACCCCTCCCTCT
Source organism: Triticum urartu (assembly GCF_003073215.2). Taxonomy (NCBI): domain Eukaryota; kingdom Viridiplantae; phylum Streptophyta; class Magnoliopsida; order Poales; family Poaceae; genus Triticum; species Triticum urartu. Next base: position 39,016,033 of record NC_053022.1, read on the forward strand.
CTTCTCGTGGATTGCCCGACCCTCTATGTATGATATGGATAGGCCTCCATTTCACACACATTGCATGCAAATTTTTTTTTGAGATGTCATCGACACATATTCCCACAAATAATTCACGAAATCAACCCCCCACCCCACCCCCACCCCAAAACAAAAAACACTCACGAACGCGGTTTTTATCTCTCTCTCACACCCACGTAGGAGGGGGACGTGCACGAAGAGAAGAGGTGCATGCATGGCGCACGTACTCCCGTCTCTTTCCCAACCACACCCGCGCGGGTAAACGGTGGAGCTCATTTTTGTACGAAAAAGGCAGCCCACGTGGTAATTTGGCATGTGTACTGGTTGTCCACTTGGTGGAGGGAGGATCGTCTACCACGGGTGAACAAACAAATTGCGACTTGACGTGTTATGTTAAAAAAGAGGCAAACCATGTGGGGCCTACCTTAGAGGCAAGGCTCTATACACTGGAGTACATTTGATGTGTCCCGTCAACTCGCAGAACGAGGAGAAGCTTGCTTAGTACGCCGTCTCCCCCGCCCACGGGCGCGGTGGCTCGCAGGATGAGGTGAATCTTGCTTACTACGCCTTATGCCTACTCCCTCGCCCATGCGCGCGGTGGCTCGCAGGATGAGGAGAAAAATTTACTACTCTCTCCGTTTACTCCTCGTCCCTACTACCTTGGTTATAGAGATTATATCATATTGTTTGGAATATATATGTCCTTTAGTAGATTTCAATATGAACAACTAGTACATACTCCAAACACTGAGGTATATAGACGTATTTTAGAGTGTAGATTCACTCATTTTGCTACGTATGTAGCACTCTCCCTCGCCCCTCGACCCTCGCCCACGTGGTGGACGTGCAGCAATTCATTCGGTCTCATATAGACAGAACGATATATACTGCACTACCATTATTGCTCGACTTCCCGAAGAGGCGAAGAGCCAATCGCAAGGTCAATATATTGGAGATGCCAAGTGCAAGGTTATAGGAGAACGAGTAGTAGGTGCCGCGTCATTTATAAATAAAGTTTTTTTTCTTCAGTGCCACGTGCGGGATATGATAGGTTCATATGGATAGAAAAGGAAACCGCTCCACTATATACATAGTCAGGACGGGCCAGGCTACACGGTTACTTGTTGGGGTTGCCCTCTTCACACTCTCTCGCACAAAACGACTGTGGCCATATCTCTAACATCCCGGCGGATCACGTCCGCTTGGGGAAGGGGTGGATGCTTAGTGTAGATGCGGTGGCCGTCACCGACGGCGAAAACCCACTGTCGGCACGTCCCGATCAGGGGTCCCCGCCGTTCTCTCTCACGAAGCCGGTGAGGTTGCCTTCGTCCCTTGCTCACTGCCGCGATGTGGGCAGTTGCCGCCTCCCGCCGCCCTCCTCAAGGTTGAGCTACGTCCCTCAGGTACAACTCCCTTTACAGCCGGCTTGCACCACTACTCCAGCTGCCCACATCACTCCCTATGGATATTTCTCTACTTCTTTGCCCCGCACATACCTCTACTGGCTTCTACGTACTGTATTTGTGATGAGTTTATGTCTCATCAACTAGTCCCAGTAATCTTATTCTAAGCACGCTTGTTCAATTTCTTTGCCACAGGGATGCTCATCTCGATTTTGGTGAAACTGCACAAAATGATCCGATGGTCAAAAGGTTGCAAACTTCATTTATTAGGAAGCTCGAACGTTGCCAGCAAATTGAAGCCTGGTCAGGGTTCACGGTTCAAGGGCTAGGGACTACATGGATCGTTTTTTTCTTTAGCTGCCTCTGTTCCAAAATAAGTGTCAACTTTAGTAGTAGTACAACTTTGTACTAAAGTTTGCACAAAGTTGAGAAACTTATTTTGGAACGGAGGGACTACATATTTGCTATGATCTGTCAATCATTGAGATGCAACAGCATGCATGTTAGTGTCCTTTGTATTTGATGAAATGTTGCAACGGGCAACCTTGGACGCAAGATACATGTAACAGAAGCTGGAAGCTTCATAGCATTGTACAAATTTATCTCGCTGATAAATTACAGTACGTACTATACTAGTACTTCCTCCGTTCCTAAATATAAGTCTTTGTAGAGATTTCACCATGAACCACATGCGGATGTATATAGATGCATTTTAAGTGTAGAATCATTCATTTTGTTCCGTATGTAGTGGAATCTCTACAAAGAATTATATCTACTAGTAATAGCTAGCCCCCACTACTTGGAATTCTCTATCCTCTCCTTCAGCCACGTCATCAAAATTGATGTAGCCGTTAGATGAAGTAAATCAGTCCATAATAGCCGTCTGATCTTGTCGTGGAGAGGCTCTGCACTAAGCCACATGCAAGCATGCAGAAATACCGTGCCACATGCATGTGAGTGGGTTTTAAATCACATCAACATGTCTGCATGCAAGCATGCACCGGTAGCATGCATGTAAGTGAGCCTTTAAGTCCCATTAACATGTCAAAAAGAAAATATATAATCCCATTATGTAGTAGGAGTTGGCTGATCTTTTTTCCTTACGTGGGATGATCTAAATGATGATGGGAGTTTATTTAGTTTGGCTACCACATTTTTCATGCTGTTATAGAGTTTTTTTGTTCTATGAAATCGATAATTTTGCGTAGAGAGATATACCGCTGTTCTGCGCCAACGCGCGGGGACTCATCTAGTAATATTTAGGAATGGAGGGAGTACTATGTAAAGAGTTAGGTGTCGCACGGTGATAGTGTGAGGTGGGCCATGTAATCACTGAGCATGCGTGTTTTCACTGCTCTTGCATGCCTCCGCCGTAAGAATGGAGAAAATTGTAATCTAGTAGTTGTAGTATACCTCCTTTCGCCGAAAGTGTGGGACATCCAGCAGTCCTACCACCTCAGTAATAAAGACCAATGAGCCATCAAATCACATAGACCCAGCAGTAAGTTGGATGGACGAAGCAACTATCACTCTTGCGCTAGTGAGAGGTCGCGTTCGCTCTGCCCGGGCATGAATGCGACACTGATTCTTTGGAGCGGCGCTGACCATTTCGGGCAGGAAGTGCATGCGGGCGATGGAGGGGCTTTGGGTGGGCTAGGCAGGTCAGGAGCGGGCGTGGCAGTTGTCCGCATGTCCCTACCGGACACGCCCGAAAATGAGAGGATGCACCGACTCTCGCGGCTAAAATCGTACACTACACAAAATCTCTCTGTAGGAGTAGGTCAATCTGTCGCTCTCTCTAACACACACATGGTGTTAAACACACACACCCACCCACACACACACACGCACACGCACACGCACGCACCTTGGTCCTGTTGCACCTTCTAACGTGACTTATTACACCTAGACGGAGGGAGTAGTAAGTATACGAGATACGGTGGCACACTGACTTAAGTCAAATACAAGTGGCCTAAATTTGTGTGCATGTTATAATAAGGATTCACTTAAAATAGTACGTGAGCGAACATAGGGATCAATTGGACAGTGTTCCCAAGCAGTAGCGAGATGTGTGAGGTAAGATACACCGCCGACGCTTTCAATTTTTCTTATTAATTTGTTTGTTTCACCCTCTAACTGGTGGGACCCAACGTACTACGTTGAGAGAGGTAAGGTGACTAAGGTTGCATTATTTCTGCACCACTCTGGATAGTCTTACCACCAAAGCCACATGACACGATTATGATTGAAATCCCAATGACTCCCACACACACAAAAAAAACATGGCATGCTTGTCACACGAATGCAGGAATGTATAAAAGGTTATTTCCCTCTCATTGAACATAACGGGAGGGTTGTGTAGCTGGTTAGCCTGTTCTCTCACTCTCTCGCCCTCTCCCGCTGGAGCCTCAGCGCTTGTAGTTGCTCTCTTCACACTCTCTCGCCCTCTACAGGTCTAAACAAGACTTGGTTGCCCTCTCTCTCCCCTCACTGCTGCTCAAAGAGCCGGCAGGATCCATCCGCCGGGAAGGGAAGGAGGCTTAACGCTGCTGTCACTGCTGCTCAAAGAGCCGGCAGGATCCGTCCGCCGGGAAGGGAAGGAGGCTTAACGCTGCTGCCGTCGGCGAGGGACTACCGGCACAACTGTTCACTTTCCACCCAGCGGCGGCGCAGGAGGGCCTCCGACCCCTTCTTCTTTGCCGTCGTCTCGTCGCCCACCGAACCACACCCCAAGAACCTTAAGGTATAATTTACTTATTCCACATGCATTGCTCTAGCTGCATGTATACCATGAATCTAGGACGTGGTTCAAAGAGGAAAGGAGTGGGAAAAGTTGTATATAGCATGAATCTAGGACGTGGTTCAAAGAGGAAATGAAGGGGGAAAGTTGTATAGCATTAATCTAGGACGTGGTTCAAACAGGAAAGGAATGGGGGAAAGTAGTGGGGAAAGTTGTATCGCATAAATCTAGGACGTGGTTCAAAGGGGAAAGGAAGGGGCGAAAGTACTAGTTCAAAAAGGAAAGGAAGGGATAAGGCTGTAGAGTTTGAGCAGGACTAGATTTGGTGCGCTCACATAGGGAAAGGCGTCTAAAGATAACAAAACTGGGACCAACATAAATATGCTCGTTGGTTGCTTGTTCTTTGTTGCAATAGACTGTGCATGACCACAGTACATTGGTAGATGCACATGGTGCTGGTGCGTCCACTGTCCCGTGCAACTCATTAGCTGTTGTTAATCTAAGGCCCTGTTTGGTTAAAAACTCCCTAGTCCCTACCTGCTGGGTTCCAGGGACTAAACATGGACTAGAGGTTATTAAATGACATGCTAAAAGACCATGTTACCCCTAGTAATGAACTAATAGAGACAAGGTGCGATGCGTGGCAGGGGCAACTATTGGAAAAAGTCCCAAAAAGACTCCCTCGGGGTCTTCTTTCTTTAGTCCCAAATGCCCACTTTTAGTCCCTAAAAGTCCCTCCTCTTTGGTTTAGATGGGACTGACACGGAGTTTTTTAGTCCCTACACCAAAATGTCCCTGTAAACAAACACCCTCTAATAATGTCGCTGGAAAATTGATGCAATGCCACAGTTAAAAGCAAATTACATGTTTAACGAATTTTATTGTTAATATAATCTCTATGTTAATATTAATCAATGCCACCGTTTGAGAAATGCTACTGTCTTGCTTTCTTTCCCATTTAGATAAGGTAGATGCTTCTTTTTGTTGGCTTCTGTGTCATCCATCGTTATTGACCACTAATTGTTTCCTTTGCACCTCTGTGTAAACAGGGTTATCTGCTTCACCTCGTTGCCATTGTGACCTTTTGTTGCACTGCACAAAACACTTTTGCTTTAAGAGTGTTTTGTGCAGTTCAACCAAAATGTCACACCGACAACGTTGCATGATTGCTTGATCTTAGTGCAGTTCAATCAATTTGGTTCAGATCTTCTTCTTGTGAGTTGTTTGAATTCCGCATCATGAGAGGTCAGTACTAGCCTTCTTTCACATGATTCTGCAGTGTGCATTCATATGTTGTGCTACTTGTACGATAATGTTGCTTGATTTTAGTGAACTGCACAAATGGAGACAAGACCTCCAATCTGTATGTGCACCGTAATATCCCATTGAGGTAAGATAAGGATATTTCACAACTACTGGCCTGTATTTTGCCACTTTCATCAGAAAGTTAAGTTTAGTACTATACTTGTGCTCCCTAATTGACATGCCAAATCTTACATTGAAGGCGAAGCTTGTTTGTTATTGAACCAAGTGATGAAGGGGAAGAACAAGTGGAAGAAAAACAAAAATCAACTCCCATTGCTGTAATGAAGCACTGGGACTGTGATGACACAAGTAATGATATAGTTTTGCATCTTAATTTATTGCCATGGCTGGAACGAGCAATTGTTTTGCCACTGATTTGATGCCACTCTTAATGTAATATGTAATTTATTGCTATGTGCAAACAGGGATCTTCTTTGAAGATACCATATATTTTAGTGGAACTGCACAAGAAGATGTTGGAAACATTAAACTAATCGAGGAGTATATAGTAAGCATGGCCACCACCGTAGATTGCAACAGATGGTTCCGGAGAATTGCTTCATCTGTATGCTCTACACAATAAGCCTCCTGACAAAGGTTAGTACTCACCCACTAATTTCATCCATATGATTGAGCTTTATCACCTCTATTGGTGTTGTGCTACTGTTTAGATACTGTCATGAAAAAGTGGTATTGTCCTTGAGAAGTGCTTCATCTATGCTGTTTTAAATATTTCCTTTCCTTTTTTGAGTAAACAGTGATGCTAGCATTTAGTAGTCCTCTTGTCTTTGCACAACAGGATCATCTTCCTTTAAAGAAGAATATGGAGTATGTGAAGTGACTAGTTCCGATTATGCCAGGATGAAGAAGCCCTGTCTATCTTATCATCAGAAGGAGCAGTTGAAGGATGGTTACATTACTCCCCACAAGACCAAACTAACTTCAGCTCAGAAGGACTGACAAAATCTCCATTTTTTGCTGTGATGCGCGAGTACAATGTTGTTCTAGGATTCTTTCTGGTGAGTTCCATTTTTCTAAAAGTGTGCTCTACATGGACAATGTATCTGTCTGTTGAAACTGTCAATTCATAGTACAGTTTGCTCTCACTATTAGGGAAATGATTTTTAACGACGGTATATGTGGTCGCTAAAAGTCATATTGTGGTCGTTAAAGATCATTAACGACCACAATATGGTGGTCGTGATAGGCCCCATTGTTAAAAGTATTTTTCCGGTCGTTATTCTTGTAACGACGGGATGGTGTGTTATCGTTAATCATGAGGCAAAAATGACCACATTTCTAGTATCAACGACCACTTTTGTCCTCGTTAATAATTTTACCGTGGTGGAAAAATTATCATTAATGGACACCTCATATTATTGATGTCTGTTTTCTTTACTACGATTTGGTTAATTTTTAGCTACAACTGGTTTTTAAAATGGTGATCACTTTTTTTTGTAGAACTTCATGTTCAACAACCTTTAGAATCGTTGACGACCACTCTATGTATCATAGAACATTTGAAGATTGGCATAGAAATCAATATAGCCACAAAAATTTGAATAATGAAAGAATATATGCACTTTTTTATTAATAGAAATAATATAACGTAACAGAATTCTGAATACAATACTGAAATTATATATCAATTAAGAAATATGAGTCAAAATCTCTCTATAGATGACCAATGTCCTTCCTCATCTCTAATTGTAAAATGAGAAAACTAAAAAAATATTAATCTTTGGTCGAGGGACGCCATCATTGTTGGCATGGATGTCTGCTTTGGCGATTCCAATGCCTCCTCGTGCTTCTATATCTTATGGTAGACCATCAAATCTAAAAAACATTGAATAATTTATAAAAGTCAGTCCATGTAAATAAATTCGCACGAAAGTGTATGAGAACAACTTACTTGAGCTTGCTGGCTTTCACGAGGGTTGCTACTTAGTTAAGCCCGCTTTTTCCCTGCAAAAGTAAACGTGGAATTACAGGTAGAAAGAAATTAGTTCTAGTTCATAAGGTGCTTGTGTACGTGCAATGCCAACAAGTTCCAAATTTCTAACCATGGTAACCCCTTGTGTTAGTTCAAGATAGATGCATGTAGTTTTAGTATTAATCAGAAAAAAAGTATATTTTAAAACCATATGGTAAGCACAGAGCCATGGACGTCTTAGTTCAATATCTCACATAATGATATACATGAGTATTTGAATAAAATCATGGTCTAACCGGATAGATCAGTAGAGTAATGAACTCTAAAGGATGACTAGACTAGTACAACAGCCAAAGCAGAATGAAACAAAAGTAAAAAACCACCAACCATGAATCCTTTCACATGCTAATGCCCTTTTGTTGATTAAAATCATTGACAAACAGAGGCAAAATACTGGCCTGTATATCAACCCATAGGCAACAGAAACTGTACGAATAGCAGCTACACGTCCCAAAATTACCTCGCTTGTGCAGACTACATCATGCGCGTGCCGTGGTCAAGGAAGACAGCAAGGTGCAGGCTGCAGTGTGGGTGTGCCGGGGTCGAGGCGGTCGATCGACAAGGTGCTGGCTGCGGCAAGGCGCACCGACGTCGGGGCAACTGGTATGATGCAGGCTGCAACGAGGAGCGCTAGGGTCCAGAGGCGCAAGTGACCATGATGGAGATGGGACCGATGGAGGCGCCGATGATTAAACAAGGGAGGAGAGGAAAAAGAGGCACATCGGGATGAGATCCCAACAGATTTGTTTTCTTTCTTGTTACACATAGGGTTATCGGATTGATCTTATCAACACTATGCGCCAGGACTTCTGGAAAATCCGGCTTGTGTTACGGAGGAGAGATAAAAGGGGGTGAGTTAGATTGTTCTGTGTACAAATATTGATCACAAGGATAAGTGGATAATGACCGCACACGTCCTGGTGTTTGTTAAAGGTATTTCGTAGCCCGATTACAGTGTGCGGGGACTCTCTCACATTTTCAACGACCAACAGTTTATCATCATCGTCATTAATGCTAGTGTTTCTAGTAGTGTCTATACTAATCACTTTTTTGTATTTGTGCAACAGGGGTGCTCAGCTTGATTTCAATTGGAACTGCACAAAATGTTCATGAATACACCGAATCATTCATTTCCACCACAAGAAAGGAGGTGCCGATAAGTTCAAGGCGTTGCAACATATAAGGGTGAAATCATACAAGCTACGCGCGAATTTGGTTGATTTTGGTGGAACTGCACAAAAAGAACAGCTGGTTTATTTAGCACGAGGTGCCATGCCAATGTCCGAACTGATGACAAACCGTGCCCATTCCACAATCATAGGCATTCGATATTTTGGAATGGGACAACCTTGTCAAATTTTGCTCATTGATTTTAGCAAGACATGCGTTTGATATTTTCGAATGGACGCCCTTGCTGTCAGCAGCGTCGATCAATTTTTTCTTTATTCTTTAGTTGTGAAGTAAATATTGCCTCTGACATGTGAGTCGCTGAGATGGATAATAATCGATTGTTTTGAATGTTCTCTATGAATTGCCAGGCCTGTGTGTTTGATTGCAATGTACAGAAACGCTAAAAACCTGCTCAAACTCTTTGTACTCCTTCTGTTCCTTTTTACTTCGCACATTGTGAAAGTGCATACTTTTTTGTATAAGATTGGTCAAAGTAGAGATACTTTGACTGCAGACAAAACTTGTATGCATACTAGAAAGGACCGGAGGGAGTACATGTGAAACTGCTGCAAACGAGGTGATCACCCTGGGAATAATGCTAGTACATATTGTTTTGCATATTCATCCAATGCCAGTGATACAGGAATTCGAACTAATCGAAATAAATTCATTCATACACAGTCGGATTTCATATAAACATGTCAGATTTCATTACATTTCATACATTCTTCAACTAAAAAGGGGTGCGCTGGAGGTATAATTAATTAACCGAAGCGACCCACATGTGTCCCGCTGAGCCGAACAGAAGCTTCAGTGACTTAACTTCAGGTGCAGTTGCGTAACTGACATCTGGCCTGGTGGGCCCACGTGTCAGTCAGCCAACTACACCAGCAGTTAATTAGAAGCAGCGTTATTCTCCAGCAGAACTCCCCGACTCCACGTCGCCGCCAAGAAGCTAACCGTCCATCAATGGTCAACCCTCCTAGCTTGGCTTCAACAGGAGGGTAGCAGCGGTGGCCTTACTTGGACCTGAGCGGCGGCGACCTACCATGTTCTACTCTTCCTCGTTTTCTGTGTGGCACGGCCTCGTTGGCAGCGGGGCGGGGCCTCGGCGGAGCCGGCGATGTCCTCTGTCTCGTTGCCGGTGGGCGGCGCCTCAGTGGAGCAGTGGAAATCCTCCCTGCGTTGCCGGTAGGGTGGGGCCTCGGCTGAGCCGGCGATGTCCTATGCCTCGTTGTTGGCGGGGCGGGGCCTCGGCGGAGCCGGCGGTGTCCTCTGCCTCGTTGTTGGCACCGCAGGGCCTCAGCGGAGCAGGGCCTCGTCGACGCCAGCGGAGCGGTGACTCATCGGAGTCGGCATTTTCCTCTGCCTCGTCCTCGGTCTCGCCAAACAGCGCCTCACCCGCTTCATCGCCCTCTTTTCTATCCTCTTTGTAGGCGGCCGCAGCCTCCGCCACCCGCATGCGGTCCCGCCAGCGCTCGAGGCGGCCCTTGAGGGCGGAGCGGTACGAGTCAAGCAGCGCCTCCTGCTCCGCCTGCTTTGCGGCGATCTGCTCCTCCGCCTGCAGGTGCTCCTGGAGGAGATAGTGGTTGTAGGTGGCGTCGGCCTACGCCTCCCGGAACTGCTCTTGACGCATCTGCCTCACACTGTCCATATATTGGGCACGGGCCTCGCCGATAGTCATGGTGCAATGCACCGGCGAGGATGGCGCAGAGGAGGGGGTTGACGCCGGATCATCGACTACCATGTTCTCCATTGGGACGTCGTCGTCCTCTGGCTGCCTGCCGGCCAGCCGGTCGACAGCAATGGGTGCCATCTCCTTGTGGTCCGTCGTCCGCCCGTCCCGAAGAGCGCTGGAGTGCGAGGAAGCCATGGTGGGCAGTAGTGGTGTGGACAGGAGAAAGGGAACGGATGCGGATGACTACGGCTATGGCCGGCACAGCAGTTTATATAGCAATGGTGGGCGGGCGGGGGGACGGACGTGTGGTGCCGGAGTAGCCGCCTCGGCAACCGCGTATCATTAATGTGGGCAGCAGATGGACGGACGGACGACACTTGTGTCATTTGAAGGCGGAGCAATCGCCTGCACCGGGAAGCGGGGCGGGCGGCGCTGACTGTTTCGGGCGGATAGCGCGCGCGGGCGAGGAGATGACTTTACTTGGAGAGGATGACAATGGGGACCCACCAAGTCCATAGCCTCATGTACACAAGTGCCTCCTTATTATATATATATATATATGTATGTATAAAACTATACTCCCTCCGTCTAGGTGAATAAGTCGTATTAGAAGGTGCATCACGACCTAGGTGCAAGCAGATTGGTGGAAAAAAAGAATATTTCTCTCTTCTAAACACAACATTTAATCACAGCAGTGAAGAGGATGCCTTATTAGCTACCCATGCAGGCCATCTTAATTCATAGCATGCAAAGCGCTTTTATTTCTTGCCTAATAACCACATGGACATGCTACATGCATTGGTCCTTGCCCGAGCAAAAAAAAAAGGGAGGAAAGGGGTTTCCACGGGAGACAACGAGGCGAGGTGGAAGCGCTCGCTGGAGTTATTTATTTTGCTTCCCCCTGGTTTCCTGACATCACGGTCCCACACCATTGTCAACCTATATAGTACTAGTCAATAAACGAGAGAATTGCACAAGAAGCGGCCGACAGCTGGGACCAAGCAGCTCGAGCAGTATTTGTGTTTTTGAGGTGTGAGCACTGCAGAGTTTTTCAATGTTTAGCCCTGATATTAATTTTCTCCTTTGAACAACAAGGAAAACATCGCTGTAGGTATTAACTGGGCGGGCTGTGGCCCGTCTAGCCCAGGCCACAAATCCAGCCCAGATATTAATTTTTTTCAAGCTGAAAATGGCTAGCCCAGCTATACTTTTTTTTAGGAATACCCAGGCAAGGTCAAGTTGTTATTCTCCGCCCCGCTGGGCTGCAAATCTTTCCTAGGAGAGATGCATTAGGCTTAACAAGAAAATGGGCTTTAAGAAATAATAAATGGGATGTAATTATAAAAACTGGGCAGTAACTATAAAAAAATGCACCAAACACGTGATTACTTTATAAAATATTATTTTTGGATATTGAAAATTTTAATTTCATTAATTGTTGCGAGCGCAATGTTTCGTTGGATTTTTACGTAATATAAATTTATATTGAAATTGTATTTAATCTGACTAGAAATTTCGGGATAAAAATATTTCGGATCCCATCAAAATGTGGGAAATTTTATTGAATTCTGTTTTGAACTGTTGGTTGAAATGGGTTGTACTTTTAACAAACTGTAAATGGGCTGTAGTAAATTCCATTAGAATTCAAAAATGGGCTACACATTCTTACAAATCTCAAATGGGCTATAAGTTCTCTGCCACACACTTCTGGCCTTACTAAGTTGATGTGTCCCCTAAAAAAACAGAGTTGACGCGTATGCAAGGCTTTGTCAACTTATAGTCAACACACGGTTCTAGCAGCAGTGGCCGTTGGATGTCCATCCAACGGATGGCGTGCTTCTTCTTCAACTTCGGATATTCTAGCTTCACCCGACCAAAAAATGATTCCTCCCCCTGACATTTGGGGTGCACCGTTTCGGAAGCTGACCTGTGGGCCTACTAAGTTGACGTACCAACGGCTTTGTCAACTTAGTCAATATAAACGATTCTATCTGCACTGACCGTACGATGTCCATCCAACGGCCGTAGTGCTTCTTCAACCTCTGGTCTTCTTGCTCCAGCCGCCCAAAGCAGCGCCGGTCGTGCCGCCTGCTCCTGCCTCCCATGGCCGGCTGTGCTGCCCTGGAGGCCTCACCACCCCCTACTATTCCCACCGCTGGCCAGGCCCTGCGGCGACGGCAGCCTCACACCACAGCCGAATGAGTGAACCCTCATACTCCTCTCCGCGTGGGCATCCACTGCCGCGTCTTCACCGGCTCCGCGTTGTCCCCTTCCTAGGCCTCGCCGTCGTCCACCGCCCTGGTGCTCTCGGCGCGGCGTGGTCAACGTGGAAGGAAGGACTTCCATCGGACATGGACTGTACGTGGAGAGGCTGACAGCTGGGTCCATGGCGGCAGCAAGGAAGTGCCTCCTTATTACGTGGAAAATAATGATTCCTCCACCTAACAGCAGGGACCCACCTGACGGGCCACCAGTATTTTGTGAAAAAATCGTTTCTCCCTGACTGCTGGGACCCACCGGACGGGCCATCGTATTTCGCGAAAAAAACGTCCCCCCCGCTGTTAGCTCGGACCCACCGGAAGTACCTCCTTATTACGCACAAAAAAAATGAATACTCCCCCGGCTAGCTGGGACCCACCTTGCTTGGAGGCTGACTTGTGGGCCTACTAAGTTGACGAGGACGAGGGGCTTTGTCAACTTAGTCAATATGAACGATTCTAGCTCTAGTGACCGTACAATGTCCATCCAACGGCCGTAGTGCTTCTTCAACCTCGGGTCATCTTGCTCCAGCCGTTCAAAGCAGCGCCGGTTGTGCCGCATGCTCCTGCCACCCGTGGCCGGCTGTGCTGCCATAGAGGCCTCACCGCCCCTACTATTCACACCGTTGGCCAGGCCCTGCAGCGACGGCAGCCTCACACCGCAGCCGAACCAGTGAACCCTCGTACTCCTCTCCACGCGGGCTTCCACTGCCGCATCGTCCCCTTCCTAGGCCTCGCCGTCGTCCACCGCCGCGGTGCTCTCCGCGCGGCGTGGTCAACGTGGTCAAGGAACGACTTCCATCGAAAGAGTACTGTACATGGAGAGGCTGACAGCTGGGTCAACGGCCACAGCACAGTTTTTTTGTGATTTGCCAAGTAAGTCGCTTTGTCAGGCCTGTTGGGCTGCAAATCTTTCAAGACGAGGAGAGCTTTCATTCGGCTGGCCGAGAAAATGGCCCATAAGTAATGAGAAATGGGTTGTACATTTTTAAAACACATCAAACCAGCAATTAGTTTCAAATATCTTTTTTTTTCATTTCACGATTTTAAATTACATTAATTTTTATGCATGGAGAATTTGTTGGATTTTATATTGATATACATTTATTTTTAAAATCATTTTGAATGTGAGTCAAAATTTCGGGATTAAAAATAGTTCGGACCGCACCGAAATATGCAAAATTTCGTATAATTTTTTAATTGTTGCCACAATATCAGCTGTAATGCTAACAAAAAGAATATGGGCTCCAAAAAATACCTTAAGAATTAGCAAATGGGCTGTAAATTATTAGAAATAATGGTAGATGGGATGTATGCTGTTTTCCACAGATTTGAGGCTTTCCTAAAAAAAGGTTGACGCAGAAGCACTGACTGTTGGATGTTCATCCAACGGCCATCGTGCTTCTTCAATCTCTGCTCTTCCTGCTCCATCCACTCAAACAAGCGCAGGCGGGACTGCCTGCTCCCTCCTCCTCGCGGCCGGCTGTGCTGCCGCGCAGGCCTCACCGCCCGACCGTATTCCCATCGCTGGCCTAGCCATCCCTCTATTCACCCACACCTGTTGTTATTCTCCAGCGACGGCAGACGAACCAGTAAACCCTCGTACAGTCGTACTCCCCTCCGTGTGCAAAAGAACTGCCGAGTCTTCCCTGCCTTCGTGTCCTCCCCTTCCTAGGCCTCGCCGTCGTCCACCGCCCAGGTGCTCTCGGTGCGGCGTGGTCAACGTGGTCAAGGAACGACTTCCATCGGACGTGGACTGTATGTGGAGAGGCTGACAGCTGGGTCCACGGCCGCAACAAGGAAGTGCCTCCTTATTACGCGGAAAATAATGATTCCTCCACTTGACAGCTGGGACCCACCGGACGGGCCACTGTATTTCGCAAAAAAATGTTTCCCCTGACTGCTGGGACGCACCAGCTAGATCTTCGCATGCAAGGAAGTGTGTCGGGGCAAAAAAGAAAACGATTCGCCCCCTGACTGCTGGGACCCACCAGCTACATCTTCGCAGGCAAGGAAGTGCCTGACAGTCGGGACCCAACTGGTCGAAGCGTACGTAGCGTTGTCATTCTGGTCGCGAACGTGTACGTACATACTGCTCGATGTAGAGGTGCGCACGTGTCGTACTAGAGGCGCACACGTGTCGTCATAGAGGCGCGCACGTAGCATGTACACGTACATATAGCGGCCAGGGTGCAAGAAAGAAAATACGGCCACGTATGTGTACATACGGGCGGGGTCTCGAACGCCTACTCGCGCATACATACGGCTAGGGCTCGTGTACATTGTTGGGTCGGAACGGAGAAATAGCGTCGTCGTCGTGTTCATGGGGAGGCAACGGAATGTGTCGTGTTCATGGGGAGGCAACGGAACGGGTGGGAGCCCACCGGCTGGGTCGGAACGGAATGCGTGGTCATGTTCATCTGGAGGGCCTGGACGGAACAGGCGATGGAAACGAGGCCTGGCGTACCGCCCAACGGAGGAAACAGACCTCCTACGTTCGGAACGGGGTCCTATTGATCGGGAGGGGTCTTGCGTACCGCAAAACGGAGGAAACGGACCTCCTACGGTACAAACGGGGGTCCTGTTGATCGGGAGGCGTGTGGCGTACCGCAAAACGGACGAAACGGACCTCCTACCGTCGAAACGGGCGTCCTGTTCATCGGGAGGGGTGTGGCGTACGGCAAAACGGGACTCCACGGGATACTGTTCATCTCCACCGTCGACCCCCACCAGCCTCCACGAGCTACTGTTCATCCACCGTCGACCTCCTCCAGCCTCCACCTGCGACTGTTCATCCACGGGCTCCTGTTCATCCAGCCTCCACCGCGCGCTACTCCACCGGCTATTGTTCAACCAGCCCTCTCCACGGGCTCCTGTTCAACCACCCCTCCACGGGCTACTGTTCATCCTGCCCTCCACCGTCTACTGTTCATCCTGCCCTCCACGGGGTGGTCCTGTTCATCCAGCCCTCCACGGGGTCCTGTTCATCCAGCCCCAACCGGCTCGATCGATCGGGGTCCTGTTCATCTAGAGGCAACACCACGGGTTCCTGTTCATCCACCCCCACCGGGAACTGTTCATCCAAACCCCCCCCCCCGCAACGCTCACTGTTCATCTAGAGGCAGCATCGATCGGCTTCAGTTAGCAGCAGTAGAGAAGGAATCGCTCGATCGGGTTCAGTTAACAGCCCATCGATCGATCGCTCGGGTTCAGTAACGCGTAGCCTGCAGTACAATCGCTCGGGTTCAGTTAGATCCCAACGCCTCGCTTGGGTTCAGTTAGAGCCAATGCCTCGCACACACACCCATATGTGTACGAGAGAAATGCACATCGCTCGGCCCCCGACCTCCCACCGTAACGGGGAACTCCCCGAAATTTTCCTCGCCCTCGCTTCTACCATGGTGTTTTCCGTCATGGACGAACCAAAGAATGTCATGCAGCTGCGTCTCCGGCCCGCCCAGGACGAAAAGCCCATTTTTTGTCATGATTTTTTGTCATAGACGTAGGAGCCCACCACATCTATGATGATACCAGGTTTTGTCACAATTATCGTCATAGAAGTGTCATATGTATGATAGAATTTTTTTTCGTTCGGCCCAAAATGTCACAGATGTGTCTTATTTTGTAGTGCTACTCGGTTTTACAAGGATTTCATATCCCGCTGACCCGTTTGGAATGGTCAATCCAAATGGGCATACCGACAAAATGATAAAGTTAAATGCTGAACAATCAGCTCAGACCCGGTATACATACCGACGGAATCAAGTACATGGTCTGTCTGTCAGGAAAGAGAAAATATCCATCAGCCCCCTGTCGGGCTAGTATCAAGGTGTAAATATTTGAGAAGTCCCATATTTATTTGAAGCAACCCCATGACAGAAGTAAAAAAGGTTTTTAGGACCAATTTTTTTGCTCAGATCCATTGGATACCACCACAGGTATGAGAGAATCAACGTCAGTAAAAGGGAATTGGTATATGAGCAAAGACCCATCAGAATTGGGAAAGGTGAAGCAAACCACCCCAAAGCTAGGTAAGCAGATCATATGAAATTCTTAAGGGAACAATATATAAAGGAAATGGATACCCTAGTTGGAAATGGTGTCCTCAAGTCATACTAGTTCCCTGAGAAACTAAATCTCGAGGACGAGATTTCCTTAAGGGGGTAAGAGTTGTAACATCTTGGATTTTGGCCCTTCTATTTTTCTTTTGAATTATTTGGTTTTTGCTCTGTTTTTCTTTTTGGACTGGTTCTGTGGCCTTGCCACCTGGGAAATCATCCTCATTCCCCCTCCCAAGTGGCTCATCATTCTCAAAACTTTGCCAAGATCATGTCACTTCACTCCATGACCAAACCCTAAGTTCTTTTCTTAGGAATATTCCTTTTTACATTAAAGGAATAACCCTATCTGCCCTAGGTTGTGAAGCAGCCTACTAGGTTGTGAAGCAGCCTATATTTTTACCCATCCAAAAATCCCCAAATAAGTCTTATAAATTTTTTGTGTCATATCTTCCTCAAATATGGCAAAATATTTCATTGGCCATGTTTCTCATCATGCTCAATAAATTCATTTTCTATTCTGTCCTAAATGTCACATTGTGAAGCAAGTGCTATTTATCTTCGCCCATTTGACCCCAAACTTTTTGGACATCTTTTGTTGTCCAAATAATTGACCTGTGCCAAAACTTCCTAAGTGATTTTTCAAAGTTTCTACCAGACGGAAGGCTTTGTGAACGAAGTGCTAGCTAGGGTTATCCAAATGAGTTGAAATTTTGCACACTCCTTCTGTACTCATATTAGCACAACCCTCTAATTTTCAGCCTTATCCAACCATCTATGTGAGCACAAGACCAAATCTTTGGTTCTGGCAATATTTTCAGATTGTGAAGCAAGTACATTTTATATTGCTTCATTTTGCCTGGAACTTTTCCAGAGCATTCTCATGACCATAAAACCCCTCTCCACCAAATTTGGGACAAATTAATCAAGCAAATATTCCTCTGGAATTTTTGCAAGTTTCTAGTCAGCAAGGATGTTTGTGAAGCAAGTACTCCCTCCGTCCGAAAATACTTGTCATAAAAATGGATAAGAAGGGACGTATCTATAACTAAAATACGTTTGTGAAGGGATGTTTGTGAAGCAAGTACTCCCTTTTATTCATTTTGGTGACAAGTATTTCCATACGGATGGAGTACCATTTTGGTGAATCCAATTGGTATGAAAATTTTAAAGCATCTCAGTATGGCCAAATCATAATGCCTTGCCAAATTTCAGCTTAAGTGGTTACTCTATGTGAGTGAACTATCATGACCTAGTTTCTGGACCATTTTGTTCAGTTGCAAAGCAACTACATTATCTTGATCCAATTATCCTCAAACTCTCCAGGACTAAAGTCATCTAATCTCCCTAGACAAACTTTTTGAACCCAACCAAGTTATTGCTGATCACCAGTGCACGTTCAAGTTTACTATAGTAAATTTCAGAGGTTAATTACCATTTAACCAGAGCATTTTTCACCAAGCTACCACCGCAGTTGTAACCTCCCTAAGAAGGAAAGACCCCCAAACAACATTTGGCCGGCCGTGTGGCACTGTGTGCACTAGTGCATGCCGTGATCACGAGCTTTGGCATGCAATGCGCGCGCTCTACTGGCATTGGCCGCGTCCAGGGCGTCTTCTAGCTCCGCCCCCTCTCCCTCTCATTGTCTTCGCGCCCATGGGCATGTCTAACAGTTTTACCGCGTCGTCACCGTCCTCCAGGAGCCATCTACCCCTCCGTAAGACCCTCCGTCGACGCTCGTCATCGCGTGCCCACAGGCGCACTATGGCCGACCGAGCGTTAATGGTGCCGTGGCCGCTTCCCCTCTGCGCCCTCAGCCCCTCTTGCTCTGTGCGCCTCTGTAGCTCGTACCCACCTCCCTCGTTGCCTTCCCGCGCCACCCCGTGCTTGGTGCGTGGCGCCAAAGCCTTGCTCGAGCGCGAGCGGCGGCACCCAAGCCCGTGTGTAACACCCACGATGCGGCTATCTCCCATGTGTCGGAGCACGACTTAGAGGCATAACCGCATAGAAGGCATGTCTCAAGAGGGGTAATCTTTACACATCCCATGTACTGAATAAGAATGGGATAAAGAGTTGGCTTACAATCGCCACTTCACACAATACATAAATATAGTATAGATCATCCAGATCACAATCAAGGTCCGACTACGGAACCAACATAAATAAAAGACAACCCCAATTGCTAGATCCCCGATCGCCCCAACTGGGCTCCTCTACTGATCATCCGGAAAAGACACATAGTAACATCCCGAATCCTCGTCGAACTCCAACTTGAGTTCGGTAGCGTCCCCTGCACTGGCATCATTGGCACCTGCATCTGTTTGGAAGTATCTGTGAGTCACGGGGACTCAGCAATCTCACACCCTCGCGATCAATACTATTTAAGCTTAAAGGTAGGAAAAGGTAGTGAGGTAGAGCTGCAGCAAGCACTAGCATATATGGTGGCTAACTTACGCAAATGAGAGCGAGAAGAGAAGCAAAGCTCGGTCGAGAAGCTATAATGATCAAGAAGTGATCCTGAAACTACTTACGTTCAAGCATAACACGGGACCGTGTTCTCTTCCCGGACTCCGCCGAAAAGAGACCATCACGGCTACACACGCGGTTGATTCATTTTAATTAAGTTAAGTTTCAAGATTTCTACAACCGGACATTAACAAATTCCCATCTACCCATAATTGCGGGCACGACTTTCGAAAGTTCAAAACCCTGCAGGGGTGTCCCAACTTAGCCCATCACAAGCTCTCATGGTCAACGAAGGATATTCCTTCTCCCGGGAAGACCCGACCAGTCTCGGAATCCCGGTTACAAAACATTTTGACAATGGTAAAACAAGACCAGCAAAGCCACCCGATGTGCTGACAAATCCCGATAGGAGTCGCATGTATCTCGTTCTCAGGGCAACACCGGATGATACTAGCTATGAGTAAAACCAAACCTCAGTTTCCCTGAGGTGGCCCCGCAGGCAGCTCGGTTCGGACCAACACTCAGAGGGGCACTGGCCCGGGGGGGGGTGGGTTTAAAATAAGATGACCCTTGAGTCTGCAGAACCCAAGGGAAGGTATATGGTGGTTGGTAGGCAAATGGTAAAACCAAGGTTGGGCCTTGCTCGAGGAGTTTTATTCAAAGCGAACTGTCAAGGGGTTCCCATAACACCCAACCGCGTAAGGAACGCAAAATCAAGGAACATAACACCGGTATGACGGAAACTAGGGCGGCAAGAGTGGAACAAAACACCAGGCAAAAGGCCGAGCCTTCCACCCTTTACCAAGTATATAGATGCATTAAAGTAAACAATATATATAATAATGATATCCCAACAATATCCATGTTCCAACATGGAACAAACTTCATCTCCACCTGCAACTAGCAACGCTATAAGAGGGGCCGAGCAAAGCGGTAACATAGCCAAACAACGGTTTGCTAGGAAAGGTGGGTTAGAGGCTTGACATGGCTATATGGGAGGCATGATATAGAAAGTGGTAGGTATCGCGGCATAGCAATAGAGCGAACAACTAGCAAGCAAAGATAGAAGTGATTTCGAGGGTATGGTCATCTTGCCTGCAAAGTTCTCCGAGTTGACGAAAACTTGATCCTCATAAGCGTACTCAACGGGTTCCTCGATCACAAAGTCATCACCCGGATCTACCCAAGGCAAGAACACAAGCAAAGGAAACCACAATCAACCACGGTGCAATGCGCAAGCAACATGATGCAAAGCATGACAAGACATGCGAGATGTGATATGCAATGCATATGCATGCTTTGGAAGGCAGAGATTGAACCAGGACTTAACTTGGCAAACCAAGTGTGCCGCTGGAAATATGAGTTGATTTCGGTCGAAATCGATATAAAGATCACCGAAATCGGATGCATGGTTTGCAAATGGCAAGCAAAACAAGAATGGCACAATTCTGCGATTAACAGCACGATGCCATCTAAAATGCAACAAGAAACTAAGCTACTGCACTCTAACATAGCAACAAAGCACATGGCAGTGATCTACTCAAGATGCTTGACAAAAGATGAACACTTATCTATGGCTAAATCACACAAGAGCAGGTTCAAACAAGCATGGCAAAACTACAAAAGATATCAGCTTCACAGACTTTGTGAAAATACTAACATGACAGGAAATAACATCAGGAGGCAAAGTTTAGAGCTAGCAAACAACAAGCTACAGGAATAGAACATAGCAACACAAGGCATGGCATGAATCTACTCAAAGTACAGAACAAAAGTCCCTTACTGACCATGAGCCAAAAGGGCACAGAAAATATGATGGCACCCATGTAAACATAGCAAGTTTCGTTAACAGATTCAGACTTGTAGAAAACTGAGCATGGCAAAACAGAGTTATGAAGGCCTCTTTGCGAGCTCGATTCACTCAACACAAGGCATTGCATGACAAGATAGGCATACTACCTGCAGAAGACATGTTCAAGAAGCTAACCAAGGCAATATCAAGTTCATAGCATGCATGGATCAACTAGAACAACCATAGCAAAATTGATTAACATGTAAACAATCTGCCAGGAACATTTTATAGCAAAAGTAGAGCAATATTAAGTAATGCTAGGGCACTCCATAATTGCAAACAGGGGCATGGACGGATAGAGCATAACCATATGTCCAAATCATCCTTACTGAAACAACTCAAATAAAGCATGGATCTCACTGTAGTAACATGAATACATGGCATAAAATAACAGCAGTGCAATCACTAAAATCCTAAGTCTCTGAAATCAGCAATATCACGAGAGCTACTTTGCATGCTTGTGATAGTCACCACATTGATAAAAAAATACATGGCATACACCCCTGTAAATATGGCATGGCATATATCAAAACACATGTAGAGCTCATGCTCATATGCAGCACACAATAATTGTAGCAAAAATGACAAATGCTCATACTCTGCTAAGAATCAGCACCTAACATTTTATAGCACTCTTGCATCAATGATTTGGGCATCAAGATGGACTCAAACAAGAAGGTCACAATGGAACAAAATGAAGAGCACATCATGATGAACATTTCGATATATTGCACGCACAAAACGGAGCTACATGCAAGAAGTTATAGCATCACGAACAGGACATGAAAATATGAGCAAGAATAAAGACTTGGGGGAATTTCGGGGTCAACCTCTGGATCCAGATCTAGGGTTCGCGCGAGGATTGAGGATGGCCGGGGTCGGGCTCGCCAGAGAAGGCAGGGGCGGTGGCCGGAGTTCGGGGCAGCGCGGTGGAGCTCGGAGGAGGCGGATCCGGTGCGGGCGGAGAGCGGCGAGGGAGGGCGCGGGGAGCGGTCGCCGGGCGCGCGAGGGCGGTGGTCGGGCGCGATGGCGTGCTGTCGCCGGGCGCGGACGCCGGCGAGGAAGTCCGGCACGGCGGTGCGGCGACGAACGGGTGGACTCGGGTGAAGCGGTGGATGGCGCTGAGGCGTAGGCGGTGGCGGCTCCCACAGGCTCGCGCGGGCCCGCGACGGGCCTGGCGGGCCGCGGCGGCAGGTGGCGGCAGAGGGCCACGTGGCACGTCCGTATTGGCCACGGGCGGTGGCGAGTTTCGTCCGGCGAGGGGCGGACACGTCTGCCAGGCGAGAGGGAGGAGAAGACTAGGGTTTCGATCGGGATTTTGAGAGGGTTGGACGTATTTATACCTAGAAGAAGTTAGGAGTGTCTAAATGAGGTGCGGTTTTCGACCACACGATCATGATCGAATGGCCGAGAGGATGGAGGGGGTTTGGATGGGTTAATGGGCCACTTTAGAGGGGTGTTGGGCTGCAACACACACGAGGCCTTTACGGTTCTCTAGTTAACCGTTGGAGTATCAAACGGACTCCAAATGACACGAAATTTGACAGGCGGTTTACTGGTAGTGTACCAAGGCCGCTTGGCAAATCTCGGTCCATTCTGAGAAAGTTTAACACCCGCTCACGAAAAGAGGCAAAAGGGAGCGCCGGATGACGTAGGAGTGTCGGATTGCAAAACGGACAACGGGGAAAATGCTCGGATGCATGAGACGAACACGTATGCAAATGCGATGCACATGATGACATGATATGAAATGCATGATTTGAACAAAATGCAAAACGAAGGAAAACCCAACCACGAGGAATCTCATAACTTAACGCCGAAAATGGCAAGAGTTGGAGTACAAATATAGAAGGTTACATCTGGGGCGTTACACCGTGCCCCTCGCCCCGGCTATATAAAGGCCACCCGAGCCCTTTCCGAGCACTCCCTCGCCTCCAACACTCTCCCAGAGCCCCGCCCGACCACTCCATCGAGCTCGAGCAGCTCCAGTTCCTCTTCCATGGCCGCCATGTCCGCCTCAGCTTCGGCCTAAATTAGCCCAACGCCGAGCCCTCCTCCACCTCTAGCCACCACCATCGCCTTCCCCACCCTTCAGCGACTCTTCCCATACCCTTGCCCTCTCGCCGGAGCCCCTTTAGGGTCGTGCCCCGAAGACCACCGCCGCCTCTGCCTCCACCTTCCTCCACTCGTCTCCGCCTCCCCACTCTCCCCCGGCGTCGTTCCTACCTCTGGATGAGAGCGGTGCAGCCACCCGAGTCCGTCGGTGCCTCCCGTTCGACCAGGGATAGCCGGAGCTGGCCGAGCCATCACCGGTGTTGCTCCTTGCATGCCACGTCCTCTGCTTCGGTTTTGCCAGCGAGAAGAGGAAGAAGACAGGAGCCAGGCGGGCCCTGCGTCTTTCCCGGACCCCACCAGTCAGCCACCCAAGAGCCGGCCCCGACTCTGCGTGCGTTGAACTGGTCGACCGACGTGGATAAGTGAAGGGCCCCACCTCGCGGGACCCGCACGTAAGCGACCCCAAGCCCGGCCCCGCCACTGTCCACGTGGATAAGTGGAAGTGTATTCTCTGGTTTACGCTTTCGTTTCAGTAAAAGTGTAACGTTCAGTGGCTTCGGCCTGGAATACGTCTTCATTGTCCCGAAAGCTTATTTCCTAAAATTTGCTTTCTGTTTTCAGCTCACGGGCCTGTTTGTAGGGTTATTTTTACAGATTGGTCCCTGAACATCGTCATGCTATATCTTTTTGATCCTAACTCTATTTAAGGTGAATCCAAAGCCCACGTCTTCGTTTCGTCGATCCCGTTCTGTTGGTTTCGTTTTCACTATGGTTTCACACTATGAAAATGACCTATTTGCCCTTGC
Source organism: Triticum urartu (assembly GCF_003073215.2). Lineage (NCBI taxonomy): Eukaryota > Viridiplantae > Streptophyta > Magnoliopsida > Poales > Poaceae > Triticum > Triticum urartu. The sequence continues at coordinate 39,039,838 of NC_053022.1, forward strand.
CCCTAATCAGCCCCCTCTGAGAGAGAACTTTTCCAGCGATTTGTTCCACGATTGTTCCACACATCTCCCCGGTGCATTCTTCATTCCCAGGCAAGCCACAACCACCATTTGCATGATAGCCATGCAGTAGCATTGGTCTTCAACTTGAATCCTTAACAATTGTATGGTTGTTTTGCTACTACCATCATTATTTCGGTTACATTTATGGATCGGTGATTACCGTCATGCTATGTTTCTTGCACTCTGTTATCATGTTCTACCTTCTAGTATTACTTCCATATTGGTCATGCTTGATAGTAGTACATGTTGGGTTGGTCATGTTCTTCGAGGCATGACTGCCATCGATTACCACGTACCTGTAATATGCATTGTTCCTTTGTTGTTAGTTGGTTAAGTGTTTACTCGGTAATGTTACTGATGAGTTCTTGCATGGTATTTATGGTTGATGCTAGTGGTCAAGTTATGCTATGAGTAGTGTTGTACTTGTGATATTCATGCTTGTCATTATGCTATGCTTAGTTGGATAAGATCCTTTGCTGATATGGTGGATAGTTATGTTGCACCCTGTGCTTATGTTGATATCATGCTCATGCATTGTAATTGCATCATGTTATTTTATCATGGCTCAGCATATTGCATTCAAGTTTAACCGGATTAAATTGAACTTGAACAACTGTTGGCTGAGTCATGGTGCCACCATATCGAGCTGACCAGTGCAACCACGCTTACCTAATGGGAAGGTCCTAACTGGGTCTATTGTCATGTCTTTCGCTAGTGCCTCCAACGAGGGAAGGTTATGCGCGGGCGCTACCTTGGCCGGGAGAGTTTATGTTTTGCCACGACGGTGGCCATTGGTGCCTTTGGTAGGCACGGGGCCACCCATGACTTAGCCCAAAGGGGAGTTGGTCGGAGTGGCCGGGAGAGTGTCATGGCAGTAGATCGGTTTGGTCAGAATGCCGTTGGTCCACCCGAATGGGAATGCGAGGCCATGGGTTCCGTGGTGTGGGTACAGTGTGCTAACCTCTACAGAGTGTATATTAGATCTATCGATAGCCGTGCCCGAGGATAAGGGCCCAGTTCGTGTCGATCAAACTATGGGTCAACAGTAACAGTAATAATAATGACTTGCTTAATAACAACCCTGGTTTGATGATGAGAAAGAGATTGGTGGTGATCGTGAAATGATCACCATTTGGTTACGAGGTAACACGTTGAGCCCAGAGTCATTCCGCTTGTGATCCGTGAATGATCACCGTGGTATCGAAGATACCGGGTTGTTGCATATTCGTGATGTTGTGCGAGAATCACGGGTAAAGATCAAGCTCCTTGTGGTCATTTAATGATTACTACGGTATTGTTTATACCAAGCTTGATTTGATCCTGAGATGATCGTGTGATGTCTGAGGTTGGTAAGTGATGCATGAGATGGTTATGAGGTAACCTGAGCAGAATAAGTGGTGCATATAGTGTCATCATGTTGCATGCTAGCATCGTCAGATTTATATGTTCGTGCCATGCTCATATTGTTCTAGCTGCAACATGTTCATGTTGTTCATGCCATGTTATCCTGATGATCTCATGATAATTCCTGCTTAACCTGTAAGTGCCATGCTGTTGTTTGTCTTGAATGCTTCTGGTTATTGTGAGCTTGCAAGTACATTCAATGTACTGACCTGGCGTGTCATGCCAGTTTACAGGTCATGTTGTGATTGCTTGATTGCTTGTCATGGTTTTCGTTCGTGCGAGTTAGGATAAGCGTTCCAGCCAGAGTCCCTGTAGAGTGGAGATCACCACTATCGCCATTGTTCTGCTGCCAGTAGTTGTTCCACTGCCTTGACTTGTTGTGCTGCTTGCATGGATCAAATGAGGATGGCGTAGTGTCGCCGTGCCGATGTTATTCATTGTAATATCAGAGACCTTGTATTCATATTCGTGTAATAATAGGAAGCTGTTTTGTTCTATGCTAAGCAGTGCCGTATTCCAGAAGACTTCTCCTCCATCTCTGGGCTGGAATACGGGGCGTTCCGGTTTCTCTGAGCTGGGGTGCCACGACGCCAAGGCGAGTCCCATCCGGACCCGGGAGAGACTCTTCTGTCTTGTATCTTTATAGCCCATTAGTCCAGCCCATGTCACATAGGCCGGACGCCCGGGGACCCCTTAATCCAGGACTCCCTCAGTAGCCCCTGAACCAGGCTTCAATGACGAGGTGTCTGGCGCACAGATTGTCGGCATTGCAAGACGGGTTCCTCTTCCAAATAATCCCAAACAGCTCTCGAACACAGAGGATGTGTCCGGCTCTGTAAAAAAACACCAAATATATCCGCAGAGAGTATAGTATTTTATGAGTTCAATCCACTAACAACTTTTGTAGCGTGACATCATGTCCCTGCCGGTCATTATTTCGAACCGTTCTTTAGCTTCCCGCTCCATGTTTTAAGACACGGTTTTACTGGTGCGTCTTGTCGAAGCAGAGATCGTGTCCCTTTATTACGGGATTCTCATCAATACGGGCGTGCATAACCCAACCGTCCCATTGGCATGGTCCCTTGGGAATAGGCAGTCTTTAAGGCCTATGAGGAGGCGTTTGATATTCATCGCCTTTATTAAGGGGCACAAACCCGTCTTTCTCCTCTGCGCCTACTTCTTCCTCAACCTTTCCAACCTCGAGTTCCAGCACCCACGTTTCAACTTAATTGCTCTGAGTCTCCTAGTCATGTCCGGACCTAGCCTTCCAGGCCGGTGGGTGGCTTCCTCTGTCACAGAGGAGGATATCACGAAGCTCCGGGCGACAAGATATCTAACCGCGGAAATCCTCCACAGGCTCCCTGCTAAAGGACAGGTTATTCCTACTCCCAGATCCGGCGAGAGGGTCATATTCATCCCCCACTTCCTCCGAGGGCTAGGGTTCACTCTCCATCCCTTCGTTCGCGGTCTCATGTTCTATTATGGGCTAGATTTTCACGATCTAGATCCGGACTCCTTCCTTCACATCTCGGCGTTTATTATCATGTGCGAGGCATTTCTCCGTATTACCCCTCACTTCGGCTTATGGCTCAAGACCTTTAATGTGAAGCCGAAGGTAATCGAGGGGAAGCAAATAGAGTGTGGTGGTGCTATGGTGAAAAAGCTCACCAATGCTTTTTGGCCCAAAGGCTCTTTCATGGAAGCTTCCAACCTATGGCAGCGGGAGTGGTTTTACATCACCGAACCCTATGGTACCAAGTGGGAAGCTACACCTGCGTTCCGATTTGGCCCTCCAGTACAGCTCGCATCATGGATTAATAAGGGGCTGGACTGGGGATCAATTGACTAAGTGCAGACGCTACAAACTCGCATCCGAAGCCTCCTTGAAAAGGACACCGGCCTCATCAATGTAATCCAGGTAATGCTAGTCCGTCGGGTCCTGCCGTGCCAGAGACGGCCCCTCCGCATGTGGGAGTTCAATCCGGAAGGACAACGGACCCTTCAGCACTTCTTCAGCACGACACACAAGGGAATGTGGAAGTTATTCTTCGGGACACGAAAGCAGTGGTCGGATACCACCAAAGACATCGGCCTCGACTCCAACCATCCGGATACCTCGGTAAGCACTCGACTACCGAACACATCTTAATTAAATATCCTGTAGTACTGAGAAAACCATCTTCGAATAGGGGTGGGTAAAGAAGGCGGAATGAATTAGGTGTTCGGCCCCTCTTCCCGAAGACTCAGCCGATCCTGTGTTAACAAGGATGCTGGCTCCGGTGCCATATCAAGTGCCGGCAAAGGAGGACAAGGAGGAGAGCAAGAAGGCCAAAGGTGGCCTCCATTCTAAAGGTACACCAGATGCTATGTCCGGGGAGATTGGGACCCCCTCTTTCGAAGACAAAAGAAAAGGGGAGGCTGACATCCCTTCCCAGCATGGGAAGAAGAGGACCGCCTCCAAAGATTTGAAGGTAGAGGCTCCTAAGCGAGGGAAGATGTCTTCGCCACGCGGTTCGGGTTCGAAAGACGACATTGATGCGCAATTCCTCCATAAGGACAAGCCTCTAGCTGAATTGTAAGTGATGGAAGGTGTCCTAAACATATCCCGTTCCTTCCCGCTTACAAGGGTAACATTTGAAATATATGTTTGCAGTCCGGTGCGCAGTCTTCCTCAACAGTCCTCCTCCTCGGGGGATCTTCTTCCGGAGATGATGGAAAGCAAGATGCCTCCATAGACCCTCTCGTCCAATAGGGTGGACGACTTTGAGGTGTCGTCCCGGAGGAATTCTCCTAATCAACAAGTGGTGCGAGGGACAATGAAGACCATGCCCGAAGGTGATACTTCAGCAGTCCAGGGTCTGGGGCATGCAGCCCCTTCGGGGACCAACAACAAAGGCCCCGAACAATCTGGTTTACAGCCGGAGACGACTCCAGGGTTGAGTAAACACATCCATACTCCCACTGCCGCTTCCAGGAATTAGGAGGCGTCGGATACATTGATGGACGTGCTGCAACATGCGCCCATCTCAGAGGAACATCGTACCTTGATGGGTACGGTAGTTTAGAGGATTTTGTCCGCGAGAAGCGGATTGAATGAAGCCTCCACGGGCCTGCTAAGAGGCTTCAAGAGAATGCACCCGTGTATAGATAGTAGCCCCCGAGACTCTGGTTGGCGTCCAAAAGGAGGCGATCAGAGGATCAAAAAAGATATGCCCAGGAAATAATCTAACTAATTGGAACACAGGCCGTTTCATCCCTGGCGACTGCCCATGCAACAGAGGTGGCAGATTTGAAGCAGTAACTTGATGTGGTGGATGACGACATCACGCTTATTAACAGGCGGCTTGACGAGCCGCAAGGTATCTTTTGGGGCAGTCACTATATGTATGTATAATAATATGAGCATGAAGCTGGGAATTATATACTGAGATATGCATAACTGCAGATGGTGCTGCCGCGGTTGAGACCCTGCGGGCTAAGCTCGTCTGGGCTAAGGAGCAAGCCAGGATGAGTGATGCGGTTGCCAGGAAGGCAGCCGCAGCATTAAAAGCCGAACAGGCTACTCGGCGCCAATGCGAGGAGAGAATATCTACCATGGCGCGCGAGCTGAAGGATGCCACTGTCCGACGTGAATTCCTCGAAAAGGATAGCAAAGTCAAAATGACCGATCTCGACAAGGCCTTACAAGAGGCAAGAGAAGCACGGTTCGAGTCTAGAGTGGCTCGGGAGCAGATCTGGCAAGCTGGGGAAACAGCGGCCGGTAAGCCTTTCTTATTACAGCCTAAATTCGGTGATCCGAAGTATGCCCCGCTTAACCAAATGTGGAGTTCTCTAGACGCATTCTTGGACTTGCCGAAGAGTGTCTCTGATGCGGCACAATTTTACCAAGCGCAAGAAGGACATGCAACGGAGAAGCTTTTGTGGTCGCAATTCAGCATGCCAAAGCGTCCGCCGTTGCTGAACGAACAGATGGCCCAGTGGGCCGAGCTCCACAAAATATCTGGATCTGCCATGAAGTACGTCGTGGTCCGGCTATGGCCGACGGAACCAATTCCGAATAGTTATTTCTGTTTGGTGCAGTGACTTGTTGATGCGGTGTCGCGTGTCGACACTGTTAAGCGGTCAACATGCATTGAAGGTGCATGGATGGCCCTTGCCCGCGTCAAGACGTACTGGGCGAAGATGAAGGCCACCGATATTGCAGCAAGGAGTCCACCCGGGGGCAAGGACCATCAAATGCCAGAGTATTGTTTTGAGGATGTCCTTGAGGGCACCCGCTTGATAGAGGGTCAGTGCTTGAAGGATATGATATTCGAGTGATTGTACCGAAATTGTAAAAACAATATTACGATGTATTATAGGCTATGCTTTTTGCCTAAAAGTTTTGGTTCCTCCTGCGCGGCCATATTTTTATAATCTGGAAGTTTTCTAGTCGTCGGCTACAGCCCCCTCAAATATAATACGGGGGTGTTCGTAAAAGCACTTGATCACTTTTTACCCAACATCTTGGTCAATGAAGGAGGTGCCAACGCAGCGAACTAGGCAATCAGACTATAGGGTTTAACACTTTCACTTACACATAGGAGTTCAACGGTGGGTCTACGATATAGCCCCTGGTATGTACGCGGTTATCCGAATACGGTGTGTTTCATAGGTGACCAGAAGAATGGTCCTTCGTGTAATACGGAAGGAATCGTGAAAGATTCTGATAAGTCATCGAGTGGTTGACCAGCTCTCGCCGCATCATGACAGTCAGTTTTCGGCTTTCTCTACTGAGGTGCTTGACCAGATTAACCAGAAACACAATCACAATAGTTCTCCCTTTACGACCTTAGCCGATAGGGCGGAACGTAAGGTAGTAAGCATAGGAGCCGGGCAACCCAACTATTGACCAAATACATGATTCAGAGCTGAAGCATATAAGGCCAAACTCGTGACGCTGAAGTATGCTATAAAGTTGTTCGGACTTGTCGGCAACTCATATGTTGCCATATCGAGCCCCTGGCAATTTGTGCCGAGGTGCGTGAGTGAAACAACCGAAGAAGCAAAATTCAGTTCTCAGAAAAAGCAAATACTAAATACGAACTATGTTCACTGGAATCTAATTGGCACGTCAAACGCAATATTTCGGATTATAATGCCACTACCCGGACTATTTAACATGCCGGGGGTCGAAGGCTGAGGAAAAAGGCACTTTACAGGTTTGAAATAAAGAGTGCGGTCTACAAAGAATTATTTGGACCTCCTATCGCACGTCTGTGTTGCCTTGCCTCAGCGAAAGGACTCCTTGACCGGAATAGCCTTTGGTTATCTATACGAAGTCGAACTCAGAAAGATTCCGTAAGATGACCAGGCTTTGAGTCACCTGTGGTAAAAGATAGATGATAGTTAGAAAAAAGGGGAAAAGGCTATGGGAGTGCGGCCGCATTGTAGGCTTGTCTGTATTGTGCCTCTGCCGATGACCAAGGCATTTTAAGTGCATAATTATGTATGTGCAGTACAAACTTCGCAACTATATGAGGCGAACAACAGAGGCCGAACTGCTAATCCAGCTCTGAGATTGATCGGTCATGTTTAATAGAGACCGGCGGCTTGATGGCCAACGAGATACGCGGCTTAATGGGGCTGCTTTGTCCTTCGACTGCAGTTGCCGTAGTATGCTCCTCTGTACGGAGAGAGCGTTTCGTGTTTCTGTTTATCGTGATGATGCCGCATGGACCTGGCATCTTAAGCCTTAGATAAGCATAGTGTGGGACCGCGTTAAAATGAGCAAAAGTGGTACGCCCGAGCAGTGCATGGTAGCTATTGTGGAACGGGACAATATCAAAGGTCAAGCCTTCACTTTGAAAGTTTTTCGGGGAGCCAAAAACGACTTCCAATGTATTTGAACCCGTGCAGTGAGCTTCTATTCCGGGTACTGCTCCCTTGAAGGAAGTTGTGGTGAGATTGATTCTTGAAGGATCAATGCCCATTTTGCGGACAGTGTCCTGGTAGAGTAGATTAAGGCTACTGCCGCCGTCCATAAGGACTTTCGTGAGATGGAACCCGTCGATAATTGGGTCGAGGACCAGAGCTGCCGAACCTTCGTGATGGATACTGGCTGGGTGGTCTTTGTGATCAAAAGTGATCGGGCAGGCCGCCCATTGGCTAGATTTTGAGGCGACTGCCTCTATGGCGTAGGCGCCCGTAGTGCGCATTTGCGCTTCCCCGTAGGAATGTGCGTCACGTGTACCATGTTTACTGTTTTTACTTTGGGGAGAAATTGCTTCTGACCCCCGGTGTTTGGTTGGCGAGTCTCTTCATCGTCACTGTCACTGGGGTGGCCCCTTCCCCTTGTGTTCGACATTAAGCTTGTCGGTTTATTTTAAGACCCAACTGCTTTTGTTGGTATGATTGGCTCGTTTATCGAGGGTGCCATGAATTTGGCAGGGTTGATCCAGTATCTTGTCTAGATTGGATGGTCCGCCTGTGTTTGCCTTGAATGGCTTTTTTTGTTGACCGGGTTTGGAGCCGCTGAATCCGGCATTAACCGCCGTGTCTTGCATTCCTTCATTATTATTTCGACGCTTGAGCTTATTGCGTCGTGGCTTGCTGTTGCCGTCTCAAACATCGGAAGTGCCCGGATCACTGGTATTGTTGCTTCTACGAGCGAGCCAGTTGTCCTCTCCCGCGCAGAAGCGGGTCATCAGAGCGGTAAGGGCTGCCATGGATTTTGGTTTTTCTTGTCCGAGGTGGCGGGCGAGCCACTCATCTCGGACGCTATATTTAAAGGCTGCCAGGGCTTCGGCGTCTGTACAATCAAATATTTGGTTCTTTTTAATTAAGAACCTAGTCGAGAGCTTCCTGGCTGACTCCCCGGGCTGCTGGATAATGTGGCTTAGGTCATCGGCGTCTGGGGGGCGGACATATGTATCTTGGAAGTTATCGTGGAAGGCGTCTTCCAAGTCTTCCCAGCTGCCAATGGAATTTTCGGGTAGGCTATTCAACCAGTGCTGAGCTGGCCCCTTGAGTTTTAGTGGGAGGTATTTGATGGCATGAAGATCATCATCGCGGGCCATATGAATGTGGAGAAGAAAATCTTCGATCCATACCGCGGGGTCTATTGTCCCATCATATGATTCGATGTTCATGGGTTTGAAACCTTCTGGGAATTCATGTTCCATTAATTCATCAGTGATGCAGAGGGGGTGTGCGGTGCCTCTATATCAGGCCAGATCGCGACGTAGTTCGGATGGAGTCCGTTTGCGGTTTTCGGCCTGGACGTGACTGTGCTTGCTATGTTCGGCTTGATAGCCATCGCCACGCATCGGGGTATGTCCCCGCGATGCGTAGATCGATCTGGCCGGACCTGCTTTATTTTTAGGTCCTATCGCAGGTCGTACGTGTATCCCCGAGCTGTTTTAGCTCTGCCTTTACGGCGAGGTAGGACGGGCTGGTGTTCGGCTTGAGTTGCCACTTTGTCCCGGCCACGTGGTGGTCGATCAGCCACATTACGCACTGATGGTACGGGCTCAAGTGCCTCATCATTGAATTGAGGTAGCAGTTTATGCTTCGAGTAACTTTTGGTTGGAAGCTCGAGGTCGTATTCCTCTACTGCCAGGACATTAGTCCATCTATCATTGAGGAGATCTTGATCATCTTAAAGCTGCTGGTGCTTTTTTCTCATGCTCCTTGCAGTGGCTATTAGTCGTTTCTTAAAACGCTCCTGCTCGAGAGGTTCCTCAGGCACGATAAAGTCTTTGTCATCGAGGCTCACCTCATCCTCGGAGGGTGGAAGGTAATTACTGTCCTCCAACTCTTCGTTTGTAGCCTATTCATCAGGGCTAACTTGCCCATCCTCCCGATCGTCTTGTTCGGAGTTTTGCTTGACAGGGTTTTCTTGGTCTTCGGCATCATCTGGATTGTTGTTGTCTCTCGTGCTAGTATTGTTGTCTTTGCTGCAGTGTGATTTAGAGCGGCGTCGTCGGCGCTATGGTTGTATCTCGGGAGGTTTATCCTCTACTGGATTTTTCTCATTATCGATGTCACCCTCCTTGGGTGTGTGCACCATGTACATGTCATACGAAGAGGTGGCCGTCCAATGTCCGGTAAATGGCGGGTTTTCGGCTTGCTCCTCTTCGGCATCATTGTCCATACTGTCGATGTCTTTGGAGCCGTAATCGAGCATGTCAATTAAGTCCTCTACTATGGCGATGAAGTGGGTGGTGGGTGGGACATAAAATTCCCCGCTCTCAGCCCTAGTCCGGGATGGGCGTAGTTCGGACATTGCTCCTCCGTAATCATGAGGGATCACATCAAGTCCAGGGCCTCCCTTAAAGGCGAGGTTTGTCGAGGAAGAAAAGGATCCATGGAGTATGGCAGGAAGGGAATTCCTCAGCCGAGCTCACACGATGCTGACTCCGAGGGTTCGGGGCCAGCGTCCGGGGAAGAGTCCGGCTTGGTGATGGTTGCGAGTGACACTGCTTCCTCCGGCTCTACCGTACTCGGCCTAGTGGCCACAGATAGTCTGGCGGGTTTAGAAATCCCGTCTTCGGTCCTGGCGAGGCGCTCCGGCTCTAAGGCCAGAGCGGAGGTTGGGGTCGTGAATCCTTGGAAGATCAAGTCTCCTCGGATACCAGCGACATAATCCAGGTTTCCAAAACTAATCTGGTGACCTGGGGCGTAGCTGTCGATCCGCTCCAGATGGCCAAGTGAGTTGGCCTGCAGTGCGAAGCTGCCGAATACGAAGATCTGGCCGGGGAGAAAAACCTGCCCCAGGGCAATACCGTTGCAGATAATGGATGGAGCCATCGAACCTTTTGGCGGTGACATAGTGTAACTTTCAATGAAAGCACCAATGTCGGTGTCAAAACCAGCGGATCTCGGGTAGGGGGTCCCGAACTGTGCGTCTAAGGTTGATGGTAACAGGAGACAGGGGACACAAAGTTTTACCCAGGTCCTAGCCCTCTCGATGGAGGTAATACCCTATGTCCTGCTTGATTGATATTGATGAGTATGAGGGTTACAAGAGTTGATCTACCACGAGATCGTAATCGTTAAAACCCTAGAAGTCTAGCCTATATGATTATGATTCCCTCTATGGACTGAACCCTCCGGTTTATATAGACACCGGAGGGGGCTAGGGTTATACAAACTCGGTTACAGAGAAAGGAATCTGTATATCCGAACGCCAGGCTTGCCATCCACGCCAAGGAGAGTCCCATCTGGACACAGGACAGAGTCTTCTGTCTTGTATCTTCATAGCCCATTAGTCCGGCCCATGTCACACAGGTCGGACGCCCGAGGACCCCTTAATCAAGGAATCCTTCACATACTAATAAGGAAATTATGTATTCTCAAAATAACATTGCCAAAGAAAGCTTATACCTCCAAAATCATATAGTCTGGCTATGCTCCATCTTCATCACACAAAATATTCAAATCATGCACAACCCCGATGACAAGCCAAGCAATTGTTTCATACTTTTGGTGTTCTCAAACCTTTTCAACTTTCATGCAATACATGAGCGTGCGCCATGGACATAGCACTATAGGTGGAATAGAATATGGTGGTCGTGGAGAAGACAAAAAGAGGGAGATAGTGCTACCTCTTGAGCACTGCGTTGGTTTTCCCTTGAAGAGGAAAGGGTGATGCAGCAAAGTAGCATAAGTATTTCCCTTAGTTTTTGAGAACCAAGGTATGAATCCAGTAGGAGGCCACGCTCAAGTCCCTTGCACCTACACAAACAAATAAGAACCTTGCAACCAATGTGATAAAGGGGATGGCAATCCCTTCACGGCCACTATTCAATCAAAGGGCATTGAAATTCTTTTGCGAACTCATAAATTCTTTAACACTATTCTCAAAATCAAAGGGCATCTTATTAAAATTTCCATAAGAATTGTTGTTGGAATTACCATAATTATTAGAGGAATTTCTAGGGAACGGCCTAGGATTAAAATTACCTCTATACGCGTTATTACCAAAATTGTTCCTACCAACAAAATTCACACCCATAGATTCATTATTATTATCAATAAAAGTAAACAAAGGAATATCATTAGGATCAATAGAAGCACTCCTGCTAGCAAATAATTTCATAAGTTCATCCATCTTTCCATTAAAAACATTAATTTCTTCAATCGCATGCACTTTTTTACTAGTGGAAGATCTTTCGGTATGCCCTTGAGAATAATTAACCATAATATTATCTAGGAGTTTAGTAGCTTCTCCTAAAGTAATTTCCATAAAAGTGCCTCTTGCGGCCGAATCTAAAAGATTTCTAAAAGAAAAATTCAATCCGGCATAAATTTTTTGTATAATCATCCACAAATTCAAACCATGAGTAGGGCAATTTCATATCATCAATTTCATCCTCTCCCGAAATTGTGCAACATGTTAATGATTAAGTTGCTTAAAATTCATAATATTGTTCCAAAAGGTGATGACCATAGCAGGAGGAAAATAATTGGAAATAAAGGCATCTTTACACTTATTCCATGAATCAATACTATTTTTAGGCAAATATGAAAACCAACTTTTAGCACGATCTCGAAGTGAGAACGGAAATAGCTTCAATTTAAAATTATCAGTATCCAGATCTTTCTTCTTTTGCATATCACACAATTCAATGAAATTATTTAGATGGGACGCATCATCTTCACTAGGAAGGCCAGGAAATTGATCTTTCATAACAAGATTCAGCAAAGCGGCATTAATTTTATAAGATTCCGCACTAGTGGAGGGAACAATCGGAGTACTAATAAAATCATTGTTATTAGTGTTGGAAAAGTCACACAATTTGGTATTCTCTTGAGCCATTGTGACAAAGCAAGCAATCCAACATACGAGGACACAAAAAGCAAGCGAAGAAGACGAACGGAAGAGGGGAGAAGAAAAGGCAAATATTTTCGAAAATCATTTTAGAAGTGGGGGAGAGGAAAACGAGAGGATAATGGTGAATAATGTAATGCAAGAGATAAGAGTTTATGATGGGTATTTGGTATGTCTTGACTTGGTGTCGATCTCCCCGGCAACTGCGCCAGAAATTCTTCCTGCTACTTCTTGAGCTCGTGTAAGATTTTCCCTTGAAGAGTAAAGGGTGATGCAACAAAGTAGAGATAAGTATTTCCCTCAGTTTGAGAACCAAGGTATCAATCCAGTAGGAGACAACACACAAATCACCAATACATGTACAAACAATCAAACAACTTGCACCCAACGCAATAAAGGGGTTGTTAATCCCTTCACGGTTACTTGCAAACGTGAGAACCGATAGAGATAGATAAACGGTAGTAAATATTTTTGGTTTATAGATCAGAAAGTAAAAGATTGCAAAATAGTAGATCGAAAACTAATATGATGGAAAATAGAAACTTATATGATGGGAAATAGGAACTTGTATGATCGAAAATAGACCCGGGGGCCATAGGTTTCACTAGAGGCTTCTCTCAAGATAGCAAATAATATGGTGCGTGAACAAATTATTGCCGCGCAATTTTTCTGTAGTAAGTTATTTTTGGCAAAATGTAGGTGCCAATTTAGTTGAAATGCTTTGGTAGGTGGTATTGTGATCTGGTAGATATTCGTTTTGATACAAGTATTTGGTTTGAAAGTGCTAAGTTAATCCCAAATTTGCCACTTGTTTTTTCAATCAATTATCTTAGTCTAATAGGGGCCAAATTAGATGGAATGGTTTGGTAGGTGGTACCCTGATTTGGTAGATATTTTTGAAAAGTTTTTTCGCCAATAGGTGCCACTGAAATGCTTTGGTAGGTGGTACCTTATCATCTTATATGCTACTAGATCTTAGGATTATAATTGTCCATCAAATTGGTTCTCACGGAAGAATCTTATCTAGAGATCGGTGATATACATGGAAGTTCTTGTAAACATTCTGTTTTCTGATTAAGATCGATGCATTGTAGTGTTGACGGTTTTTATGTAAATATAAAAGTTGTACGGAAGCATGTGCATGTTGTTAATTTTAGTTACTAAACCTCAATATTCTGTTTTCCGCTTAAGATTGATGCATTTTAGTGTAGCAACTCTGAAGGATGCTCTCTAGCCAGCTAGCTTCTGTAACAGTGAGTCTTGTTGGCTGATTTGGCATTTGCACATGTGTTAGTAAGTGTTGTCTAGCTAGCTATTGAGTCTTGTTGTCTAACGATTGTAGTGTAGCAACTCTGAACGGTGATTCTTATCTAGCTAGCTGTTGGTTCTATTCTAGAAGGTGTTAGTAAGTTAATTGAGAACTTTATGTTACTGTTTTTCCTATGAAGTGGATCGTTCATCCTTGCTCATATTCCTTTAGGAAAATGGCGGCATCACCACCACTACCATGTCGACTTTGCAACTCAAGGTGTGCCAGCAGTCTTACAACTGGCACACTATTCGGCATCTACTTCCAGCCGAGTTTTCTTCATGCGGCGGTAACAAATTATATGAAACTTGTAACAACTTTGTTGTTTTTAGTGTTATTGGCATTAACGCATTGTGTATATATCATTTTTCTTTTTTACACAGATTGTCCCATGCAATGTGAGGTTGAAATTCAACAAGCTGACCAGAGACACTGGGACCTTTGAGGCTCCTGGGGCCCCTACACTATGGAGGTCGAGAAAGGACGAAACAAGTCGTGGATTGGAGGAGATGGATGGGTCTGTTTCCTCTCCCACATGGGTATCACTAGTGGTGAGTTTATCAGCTTCTCCTTAAGAGCAGAAAGACCCAAGCTGGATGTCATTTATGTCAACACAGAGGAAGATGATGAAGATGATGAGGACCCACTTGATGAAGCCATCTATGCTCAAAGAATGAGGCTGAGTGAGGAGGAGGTGTGTGCTACTTCTTGAGCTTGCGTTGGTTTTTCCCTTGAAGAGGAAAGGGTGATGCAGCAAAGTAGAGATAAGTGTTTCCCTCAGTTTGATAACCAAGGTATCAATCCAGTAGGAGACAACACACAAATCACCAATACCTGCACAAACAATCAAAAAATTTGCACCCAATGCGATAAAGGGGTTGTCAATCCCTTCACGGTTACATGCAAAAGTGAGATCTGATAGAGATAGATAAACGGTAAAGTAAATATTTTTGGTATTTTTGGTTTATAGATCGGAAAGTAAAAGATTGCAAAATAGTAGATCAGAAACTAATATGATGGAAAATAGAAAATTATATGATGGAAAATAGACCTAGGGGCCATAGGTTTCACTAGAGGCTTCTCTCAAGATTGCAAATAATACGGTGGGTGAACAAATTACTGCCGAGCAATTGATAGAAAAGCGCAAAGTTATGATGATATCTAAGGTAATGATCATGAATATAGGCATCCATCTATGTCAAGTAGACCGAAACGATTCTACATCTACTACTATTACTCCACACATCGACCGACTCCAGCCTACATCTAGAGTATTAACTTCATGAAGAACAGAGTAACACATTAAGTAAGATGGCATGATGTAGAGGAATTAACTCAAGCAATACGATGAAAACCCCATCTTTTTTATAATCTATGGCAACAATACAATATGTGCCTTGTTGCCCCTACTGTCACTTGGAAAGGACACCGCAAGATTGAACCCAAAGCTAAGCACTTCTCCTGTTGCAAGAAAAATCAATCTAGTTGGCCAAACCAAACTGATAGTTTGAAGAGAATTACAAAGATATCAAATCATGCATATAAGAATTCAGAGAAGATTCAAATAATATTCATAGATAAGTTGATCATAAATCCACAATTCATCGGATCTCGAAAAACACACTGCAAAAGAAGATTACATCGGATAGATCTCTAAGAACATCGAGGAGAACATAGTATTGAGAATCAAAGAGAGAGAGAGAGAGAGAGAGAGAAGAAGCCATCTAGCTACTAGCTATGGACCCGTAGGTCTGAGGTAAACTACTCACGCTTCATCTTAAGAGCAATAGTGTTGATGTAGAATCCCTGTGTGATCGAATCCCCCTCTGGGAAGGTGCCGGAAAAGGTCCCTAGATGGGATCTCACGGGTACAGAAGGTTGCGGCGGTGGAAAAGTCTTTTCGTGGATGCCTCTGGTGATTTGGGGATATTTGGGGGGGCATAAGGGTGGGGGCGCGCCCTACCCCCTGGGTGCGCCCTCTGTCCTTGTGGTCACCTCGTGGCTCCTCCGACTTCATCTCCAATTCTCCTGGTTATCTTCAGGTCCAAGAAGGATCGTCACGAAGGTTTCATTCCGTTTCGTATTCCTTTTCTATGAAACTCAAAAACAAGGAAAAAAACAAAAACTGGCACTGGGCTCTAGGTTAATAGGTTAGTCCCAAAAGTAATATAAAATAGCATATTAATGCATATAAAACATCCAAAACAGATAATATAATAGCATGGAACAATCAAAAATTATAGATAGGTTGGAGACGTATTAGTGTGCAACCTATGGGACATAATTCCGCCACGTGATGACTTTGTCGGGGTGCCATTCGTGACCCGCCTGACAAGTACCATGGTTGATCGGCATGTCATGGTATGTTAAACTTACTATAGTCATTTGATGATATGCTTTATTGTTATACTTACAAATGCCAATTATCTGATGATATTCTTAGTGAATCAGATGATATGCTTAGTGTAGAGTCCACTGACATGTTGTGTGGAAGCGAGCCGATGATATGCTTTAGTGCATAGTGCGATGACATGCTTAATTAGTGTAGAGTCCAATGACATGCTTACTGTCCGATCGATGATATATGTGCTTCAGTGTGTTGCTAGAGTCCAATGATATATATGCTTAATTAGTGTAGAATCCAAGGAACTGTTAATAGTGTAGATAATACATACTTATTAGTAGAATTAACGCTTAGTAGAAATGTAGTACCGTGTATTTTGATAGTGTAGAAATCTATACTTAGTAGAAATATATTTGCAAGAGTATGTGTGAGGCTACTTATTAATTGATATGTTTTTCTTATTCAGAAATTGCCAAAGGGCCTATTTGTGAGTTGTGGTATCGAGCCTGATGAATAAGGTTGTGCTGGAATACGCCTTACTGCAAGGGGCTCTGTCACCACCTGTGCGTACGGCGTGGACACGGACGAACGCACACACTTAAGCTCGGTTGGGTGGAAGAGCTTCCTCGTTGGCAAGAATCTTCCTGTTGGACAGGCCATCCTAATTACTACCAGGAACACCCACCGCCAAGGCTTGAGGATGATGATCGTCATCGATATCTGATACGTCCATTTTGCATCATGCTTTTATATCGATATTTATTGCATTATGGGCTGTTATTACACATTATGTCACAATACTTATGCCTATTCTCTCTTATTTTACAAGGTTTACATAAAGAGGGAGAATGCTGGCAGTTGGGATTCTGGGCTGGAAAAGGAGCAAATATTAGAGACCTATTCTGCGCAGCTCCAAAAGTCCTGAAACTTCACGGAAGACGTTTTCAGAATATAAAAAAAATACTCAGCGGAAGAAATTCACCAGGGGGGCACACCCTGCCCACGAGGGTGGGGGGCACGCCCTACCCCCCTGGGCGCGCCCCCTACCACATGGGCCCCCTGGTGGCCCTTCGGTGGCCATCTTCTGCTATATGAAGTCTCTCGATGGGAAAAAAATCATAAGCCTTCTTCTCGGATGAAACTCCGCCGGCACGAGGCGGAACCTTGGCGGAACCAATCTAGGGCTCTGGCGGAGCTGTTCTGCTGGGGAAACTTCCCTCCCGGAGGGGGAAATCATCGCCATCGTCATCACCAACGCTCCTCTCATCAGGAGAGGGCAATCTCCATCAACATCTTCATCAGCACCATCTCCTCTCAAAACCCTAGTTCATCTCTTGTATCCAATTCTTGTCTCCAAGTCCGGGATTGGTGCTAGTAGCACTAGTAGAAAACGGAGCTTTAGCGCCGGTTCGTAAGGGCCTTTAGTGCCGGTTCCATAACCGATACTAAAGGGGGCCCCCCTTTAGTACCGGTTCCTCACGAACCGGCGCTAAAGTGCCACCACGTGGCGTGAGCTCGCGCCCTGGTATGGGGGACCTTTAGTACCGGTTGGTGTCACCAACCGGTACTAAAGGTTTTTTTTGAATTTTTTTTTTAAAAATTGGATTTTTTTATTTTTAATTTTTTGAATTATTTGATGATTTAGTCTCTAATCACCTCTCTTAACTGCTCAAGTGTGGATCACTCATTCCAAATCATCTAACTTTCCGACCGGTCACCCATCCCTCTCACTACTCCAGCCCGAGCACGCTTAACTTTCAGGTTCTATTCTCCTTCGTTTCCGAGTCTGCACTTGTTGTTTTCCTGACAATAGTAAGATGTCAATCCTATTAACCCTCAGGAGTTTAGCTTGAGCATGAAGTCACATATTTCACCGTTTGAGTTTGAAACTATTATTCTAGAAAACAGTAATTATTTAGTAACGCTAATATTTCTTGAATAAGTTTGACCATAGTTTGACCACAGTTTGACCATAGTTTGACCAGATTTGACCAAAATTCAAAAAATTGAAATAATTATTTAGTAACACTAATATTCTTGAATAATTATGTAGTAACATTAATACTTCTTGAATAAGTAGTTTGACCAGATTTAACCAAAAATTTTAAACAAACTGAAATTTGACAATATCTTTTTTTCCTTTTGGAATTTGAGGATTCTCAAAAATTGCAAATAGGCCGTAGGCCGTCTCCATCGGATGCGGATTTTCGTGCTGAATTTTTTGATATATTATACGTTTTTTCCGACATCGTATGCAAAAGTTATAGCCGTTTTACATTTTCCCTACACTTTTTGCAAAACATGTCCAAATTGTAGTTTTTTAATTTTCCTAACTAGTAGATGTAGTAATATAACTACCTCTCGAAGGATTTTATTTTTTGAAGTTTTTATCATTTTCTTTTGATTTTTTTTCAGAACTGAAATGGCGACACACGGGGGGTGGGGGGTAGAGTTTGAAAATTGCCCTATAGTGCCGGTTTGTGTCACAAACCGGTACTATAGGTCAGACCCCTTTAGTACCGGTTCATGGCATGAACCGGTACTAAAGGTTAGAACTTTAGTACCAGTTCGTGCCACGAACCGGTACTAAAGGTGATCGTGGGGCCCCGGCCTGATGCCAGCCTGCCACCACCCCTTTAGTACCGGTTCGTGCCACAAACCGGTACTAAATGTTCAACACGAACCGGCATTAATGCAAATCCGTTCGAACCGGCACTAATGGTACCATTAGTACCGGGCCAAAATCAAACCGGCACTAATGTGCTTCACGTTTGACCCTTTTTCTACTAGTGTAGGTTGCTAGTAGTGTTAATTACTCCTTGTAGTTGATGCTAGTTGGTTTAATTGGTGGAAGATCATATGTTCAGATCCTATATGCATATTAATACCCCTCTTATTATGAACATGTTTATTCTTTGTGATTAGTTACTTTTGTTCCTGAGGACATGGGAGAAGTCTTGCTATTAGTAGTCATGTGAATTTGGTATTCGTTCGATATTTTGATGAGATGTATGTTGTCTCTCCTCTAGTGGTGTTATGTGAACGTCGACTACATGACACTTCACCATTGTTTGGGCCAAGAGGAAGGCATTGGGGAGTAATAAGTAGATGATGGGTTGCTAGAGTGACAGAAGCTTAAACCCTAGTTTATGCGTTGCTTCGTAAGGGGCTGATTTGGATCCATATGTTTCATGCTATGGTTAGGTTTACCTTAATACTTTTGTTGTAGTTGTGGATGCTTGCAATAGAGGTTAATCATAAGTGGGATGCTTGTCCAAGTAAGGTCAGTACCCAAGCACCGGTCCACCCACATACCAAATTATCAAAGTACTGAACGCGAATCATATGAGCGTGATGAAAACTAGCTTGACGATATTCCCATGTATCCTCGGGAGTGCTTTTCTCTATATAAGAGTTTTTCCAGGCTTGTCCTTTGCTACAAAAAGGATTGGGCCACCTTGCTGCACTTTATTTACTTTTGTTACTTGTTGCTCGTTACAAATTATCCTATCACAAAACTATCTGTTACCACTTATTTCAGTACTTGCAGAGAATACCTTGCTGGAAACCGCTTATCATTTCCTTCTGCTCCTCGTTGGGTTCGACACTCTTACTTATCGGAAGGACTACGATAGATCCCCTATACTTGTGGGTCATCAAGACTCTTCTCTGGTGCCATTGCCAGGGAGTGAAGCGCCTTTGGTAGGTGGAATTTGGTAAGGAAAAATTTATATAGTGTGCTGAAATTTACTGTCACTTGTTACTATGGAAAGTAATCCTCTGAGGGGCTTGTTCGGGGTATCTTCACCCTGACCAGTAGAGCAAAGAGTTGCTCCTCAACCTACTGAACCTACTGAAAATGAAAATGAAAATGTCTGCTTTGAAATTCCTTCGGGTATGATAGAAAAACTGCTAGCTAATCCTTTTTTAGGAGATGGAACAAAACATCCGGATGAGCATCTAATATATGTGGATGAAGTTTGTGGATTATTTAAGCTTGCAGGTGTACCCGGAGATGTTGTTAAGAAGAAGGTCTTCCCTTTATCTTTGAAGGGAGACGCATCGACATGCTATAGGCTATGTGATGATATGGGGTCTTGGAATTATGAACGATTGAAATTGGAATTTCATCAGAAGTTTTATCCTATGCATCTTGTTCATCATGATCGCAATTACATATATAATTT
Organism: Triticum urartu; assembly: GCF_003073215.2. Lineage (NCBI taxonomy): Eukaryota > Viridiplantae > Streptophyta > Magnoliopsida > Poales > Poaceae > Triticum > Triticum urartu. The sequence goes on from NC_053022.1 coordinate 39,059,955, forward strand.
TTGGCCTCGTGAAGGAGAAAGCATCACTCAAGCTTGGGGGAGGCTTAAATCAATGTTATATTCATGCCCCAATCATGGGCTCTCAAGAGAAATGATTATTCAAAATTTTTATGCTCGGCTTTCTGATAGCAATCGCACCATGCTTGATACTTCTTGTGCTGGATCTTTTATGATGAAGACTATTGAATTCAAATGGGATTTATTGGAAAGAATTAAACGCAACTCTTAAGATTGGGACCTCGACAAAGGTAAGGAGTCAGGTATGACACTTAGTTTTGATTATGTTAAATCTTTTATGGATATCGATATTTTTCGTAAATTTAGCACTAAATATGGACTTGACTTTGAGATAGTAGCTTCTTTCTGTGAATATTTTGCTACTTATGTCGATCTCCCCAAGGATAAGTGGTTTAAATATCATCCTCCCATAGAAGTAAAAGTAGCTGCACCTATTAAAGTTGAAGAAAAGATTGTCACTTATAATGATCCTATTGTTCCTACTGCGTATGTTGAGAAACCACCTTTTCCTGTTAGGATAAAGGATCATGCTAAAGCTTCAACTGTGGTTCGTAAAAGCAATATTAAAACATATACACCTCCTGAGCAAGTTAAAGTTGAACCTAATATTGCTATTGTTAAAGATCTCTTGTCTGATAATATTGATGGGCATGTTATTTATTTCTGTGTTGAAACTGCTAGAATTGCTAAACCCTGTGCTAAAGATAAACCTAGACCTGTGGTAGGCATGCCTGTTATTTCTGTTAAAATAGGAGATCATTGTTATCATGGCTTATGTGATATGGGTGCCAGTGCTAGTGCAATACGTATTAGTCTATATAGAGAAATCATGCATGATATTGCACCTGTTAGGTTAGAGGATATTGATGTCACAATTAAACTTGCCAATAGAGATACTATTTCACCAATGGGAATTGTTAGAGTTGTTGAAGTCTTGTGTGGGAAAACTAAATATCCTGCTAATTTTCTTGTTCTTGGTTCCCCACAAGATAGCTTTTGTCCCATTATATTTGGTAGACCCTTTTTAAACACTGTTAACGCTACCATAGATTGCAAAAGAGATGTTGTTACTATCGGTTTAGATGATATGACTCATGAATTTAATTTCTCTAAATTTAGTAGACAACACTGTGAAGAAGAATTACCTAGTAAGGATGAAATTATTGGTCTTGCTTCTATTGCCGTACCTCCTAGTGATCCTTTAGAACAATATTTGCTAGACCATGAAAATGATATGTTTATGAATGAAAGAAAGGAAATAGATGAAGTATTCTTTAAACATGAACCTATTCTGAAAAACAATTTGCTTGTTGAAATCCTAGGGGATCCTCCTCCATCCAAGGGTGATCCCGTGTTTGAGCTTAATCCATTACCTGATACTCTTAAATATGCTTATCTTGATGAGAAAAAGATATATCCTGCTATTATTAGTGCTAACCTTTCAGAGCATGAGGAAGAGAGATTATTGAAAACTCTGAAGAAGCACTATGCTGCTATTGGGTATAATCTTCATGATCTTAAGGGCGTTAGTCCTACTCTATGTCAACATAAAATTAATATGGAAGAAGATGCTAAACCAGTTCGTGATCATCAACGCCGGCTGAATCCTAAAATGAAAGAAGTGGTAAGAAAGGAAATACTAAAGCTCGTTGAGGCAGGTATAATCTATCCCATTGCTGATAGTCAGTGGGTAAGTCATGTCCATTGTGTCCCTAAGAAGGGAGGTATTACCGCCGTTCCTAATGATAAAGATGAATTGATTCCTCAAAGAATTATTACAGGTTATAGGATGGTAATTCATTTCCGCAAATTAAATAAGGCCACTAAAAAGGATCATCACCCCTTACCTTTTATCGATCAAATGCTAGAAAGATTATCCAAACATACACATTTTTGCTTTCTAGATGGTTATTCTGGTTTCTCTCAAGTACCTGTGTCAGCCAAAGATCAATCAAAGACTACTTTTACATGCCCTTTTGGTAGCTTTGCTTATAGACGCTTTTGGTTTATTTAATGCACCTGCTACCTTTCAAAGATGAATGATGGCTATATTCTCTGACTTTTGTGAAAATATTTGTGAGGTTTTCATGGACGAGTTCTCCGTCTATGGATCTTCTTTTGATGATTGCTTGAGAAACCTTGATCGAGTTTTGCAGAGATGTGAAGAAACTAATCTTGTCTTGAATTGGGAAAAGTGCCACTTTATGGTTAATGAAGGTATTGTCTTGGGGCACAAAGTTTTTGAAAGAGGTATTGAGGTTGATAAAGCCAAGGTTGTTGCTATTGAAAAGATGCCATGTCCCAAGGACATCAAAGGTATAAGAAGTTTCCTTGGTCATGCCGGATTTTATAGGAGGTTCATTAAGGACTTCTCAAAAATTTCTCAGCCTCTGACTAATTTATTACAAAAAGATATACCATTTGTTTTTTATGATGATTGTGTAGAAGCATTTGAAATTCTTAAGAAAGCATTGATCTCTGCACCTATTGTTCAGCCACCTGATTGGAATTTACCCTTTGAAATTATGTGTGATGCTAGTGATTATGCTGTAGGTGCTGTTCTAGGGCAAAGAGTTGATAAGAAATGAAATGTTATTCAATATGCTGGTAAAACCCTCGACAATGCTCAAAGAAATTATGCTACCACTGAAAAAGAATTCTTAGCAGTTGCATTTGCTTGTGATAAGTTTAGACCCTATATTGTTGATTCTAAAGTAACTATTCACACTGATCATGCTGCTATTAAATATCTTATGGAAAAGAAAGATGCCAAACCTAGACTTATTAGATGGGTTCTCTTGCTACAAGAATTTGACTTACATATTGTTGATAGAAAGGGAGCTGAGAACCCCGTTGCAGACAACTTGTCTAGGTTAGAAAATGTGCTTGATGACCCACTTCCTATTGATGATAGCTCTCCTAATGAGAAATTAAATGTCATAAATGCTTCTTATACTGCTCCATGGTATGTTGATTATGCTAATTACATTGTTGCTAAGTTTATACCATCTAGTTTCACATACCAGCAAAAGAAAAAGTTCTTCTATGATTTGAGGCATTACTTTTGGGATGGTCCACATCTTTATAAAGAAGGAGTAGATAGTGTTATTATACGTTGTGTACCTGAGCATGAACAGGAACAGATCCTACGCAAGTGTCACTCTGAAGCTTATGGAGGACACCATGCTGGAGATAGAACTGCACATAAGGTATTGCAATCTGGTTTTTATTGGCCTACTCTCTTCAAGGATGCCCGTAAGTTTGTCTTATCTTGTGATGAATGTCAAAGAATTGGTAATATTAGTAGACGTCAAGAAATGCCTATGAACTATTCACTCGTAATTGAACCATTTGATGTTTGGGGCTTTGACTATATGGGACCCTTTCCTTCCTCTAATGGATATACACATATTTTAGTTGCTGTTGATTACGTTACTAAGTGGGTAGAAGCTATTCCAACTAGTAGTGCTGATCATAACACTTCTATTAAAATTCTTAAAGAAGTTATTTTTCCAAGATTTGGAGTCCCTAGATATTTAATGACTGATGGTGGTTCACATTTTATTCATGGTGCTTTCCGTAAAATGCTTGCTAAATAAGATGTTAACCATAGAATTGCATCTCCTTATCATCCTCAGTCTAGTGGTCAAGTAGAATTGAGTAATAGAGAGCTCAAATTAATTTTGCAAATGACTGTTAATAGATCTAGAAAAAAATGGTCCAAGATACTTGATGATGCATTATGGGCCTATAGAACTGCATATAAAAATCCTATGGGTATGTCTCCGTATAAAATGGTTTATGGAAAAGTATGTCACTTACCTCTCGAACTAGAACACAAGGCATATTGGGCCATTAAAGAACTCAATTATGATTTTAAACTTGCCGGTGAGAAGAGGCTATTTGATATTAGCTCACTTGATGGATGGAGAACCCAAGCCTATGAAAATGCCAAGTTATCTAAAGAAAAAGTTAAAAGATGGCATGACAAAAGGATACAAAAGCGTGAGTTTAATGTAGGTGATTATGTATTGCTATACAACTCTCGTTTAAAAATTTTTGCAGGAAAACTTCTCTCTAAATGGGAAGGTCCTTACGTTATCGAGGAGGTCTATCGTTCCGGGGCCATAAAAATCAACAACTTCGAAGGCAGAAATCCGAAGGTGGTGAACGGTCAAAGAATCAAACATTATATCTCAGGTAATCCCATAAATGTTGAAACCAATATTATTGAAACCGTAACCCCGAAGGAATTCATAAGGGACACTTTCCGGAACGTTTCAGACTCCGAAAAGGAATAGGTATGTGGTACGGTAAGTAAACCGACTCCAAAACCGTTTTTAAGGCAATATTTCTCCGTTTTGGAATATTTAGAAAAATAGAAAAATAAGTAGCAGTCTGGGAAGGACACGAGGGCTCCACGAGGGTGGAGGGCGCGCCCCCCCTACCTCGTGGGCACCTCGTGTGCTCTCCGGACTCTGTTTTCGTACACGACACGTATTTTGGTCAGTAAAAATTCATTATATAATCTCCCGAAGGTTTTGACTCCCGTATCACGCAAAAATCCTCTGTTTTTGTTTCGAGCTGTTTTTCTGACAGATCCAGGTCGTCATGTCGTCTTCAAGCACCCCCAAGGACCAGTTCTTCGAGAAGGTCATCAACCCCTACCTCACAGAAGTGCTGCAACACCCTCAAACCATTGAGATGCGTGAGGGGTTGTTGCACATCCGCGATGCTGAGGGACCAAGGAAGACTGGAAGCACGGAGGCAAGGCTCGAGGCATTGGAGCAAGAAGTTTTCAAGTGTTAGGAGCTGGTGGAGCGTGGACTCGATTCCAATCACATCATGATCACGGAGCTCACCAACAACCACAAGTTGGACGTCAAGGACATTGGGGAGGCGATCTTCAAGCTTCATGAGAAAAATGAGCACCTCCAAGCCCAGATCTATGAGCTGCAAAATCAAAACTATGAGTATGAATATAGATTCAAGAGGATGAGTTTGGCTGCAGATTTGAGGTTCCAGGAGACTCGGTCATCCTTCTATGATGGTGAGCCTATGCCTTGGAAGAAGGACGACAAGCCTACGCCATCAACAAAATCATCATCGTCTCCACCAACAAAGAAGAATTGAGTATCTGGTATGGGCACACTACAAAAAAAGACACATCCGTGACATTTTGGGCCGAACGAATTTTTTTTCTATCACACATATGACACTTCTATGACGATAATTGTGACAAAACCCAGTATCACCATAGATGTGGTGGGCTCCTACTTCTATGACAAAAAATCTTGACATAAAATGGGCTTTTCGTCCTGGGCGGGCCGGAGATGCAGCTGGATGACATTCTTTTGGCCGTCCATGACGGAAAAAACCGTGGTAGAAGCGAGGGCGAGGACAATTTCGGGGAGTTCCCAGTTACGGTGGGATGTCGGGGGCCGAGCAATGCGCATTTCTCTCGTACACGTACGCGCGTGTGTGCGAGGCGTTGGCTCTAAGTGAACCCGAGCGAGGCGTTGGGCTCTAACTGAACCCGATCGATTGCACTGCAGGCTACGCGTTACTGAACCCGAGCGATCGATCGATGGCTGTTAACTAAACCCGATCGAGCGATTCCTTTGCTACTGCTGCTAACTGAAGCCGATCGATTGGATGAACAGTGAGCATTGAGTGGGGGTGGATGAACAGTGAGCGGTGGCGTTGCCTCTGGATGAACAGGACCCCGTGGTGTAGTGGAGGGCTGGATGAACAGTAGACGATGGAGGGGTGCCCGTGGAGGGGTGGTTGAACAGGACCCCGTGGTGTGGATGGCTGGATGAACAGTACACGGTGGAGGGGTGGTTGAACAGTAGCCGGTGGAGTAGCGCGCGATGGAGGCTGGATGAACAGGAGCCCGTGGAGGTTGGAGGAGGTCGACGGTAGCCCGTGGAGGCTGGAGGAGGTCGACGGTGGAGATGAACAGTATCCCGTGGAATCCCGTTTTGCGGTACGCCAGACCCCTCCCGATGAACAGGACCCCCGTTTCGACCATAGTGCTCCAACACAAGTCCGTTTCGTCCGTTTTGCGGTACGCCACACCCTTCCCGATGTACAGGACCCCCGTTTCGACCGTAGGAGGTCCGTTTCGTCCGTTTTGCGGTACACCACACCCCTCCCGATCAACAGGACCCCCATTTCGACCGTAGGAGGTCCGTTTCCTCCGTTTTGCGATACACCAGACCCGTCCCGATCAACAGAACCCTGTTCCAAACGTAGGAGGTCCGTTTCCTCCGTTGTGCGGTACGCTAGGCCTCATTTCCCTCGCCTGTTCTGTATAAGCCCTCTCGATGAACACGACCACGCATTTCGTTCCGACCCAGCCGGATGGCTCCCACGCATTCTGTTGCCTCCCGATAAACACGACGCATTCCGTTGCCTCCCCATGAACACGACGCATTCCGTTGCCTCCCCATGAACACGACGACGATGATGTTTCTCCGTTCTGACCCATCCATGTACACGAGCCCCGGCCGTACATATGTGCGATTAGGCGTTCGAGACCCCACCCGTATGTACACATACGTGGCCATGTTTTCTTTCTTGCACCCTGGCCGCTATACGTACGTGTACATGCTACGTGCGTGCCTCTACTACGACACGTACGCGCCTCTACTACGACACATGCGTGCCTCTACATCCACCAGTATATATGTACATACACGTTCACGACAAGGATGACAACGCTGCGTACGCTTCGACCAGGTGGGTCCCGACTGTCAAGCACTTCCTTGCCTGCGAAGATGTAGCTGGTGGGTCCCAGCAGTCAAGGGGCGAATCATTTTTTTTGCCCGGACGCACTTCCTTGCGTGCGAAGATGTAGCTGGTGGGTCCCAGCAGTAAGGGGGAAACGTTTTTTTCGTGAAATATAGTGGCCTGTCCGGTGGGGCCCAGCTGTCAGGTGGAGGAATCATTATTTTCCGCGTAATAAGGAGGCACTTCCTTGCTGCGGCCGTGGAGCCAGTTGTCAGCCTCTCCACATACAGTCCACGTCCGATGGAAGTTGTTCCTTGACCACATTGACCACGCCGCGCCGAGAGCACCAGGGCGGTGGAAGACGGCGAGGCCTAGGAAGGGGACGACGTGGAGCCGGGGAAGACGCGGCAGTGTAAGCCCGCGTGGAGAGGAGTACGAGGGTTCACTGGTTCGGCTGCGGTGTGAGGTTGTCGTTGCGGCAGGGCCTGGCCAGCGGTGGGAATAGTAGGGGGCGGTGAGGCCTCCACGGCAGCACAGCCGGCCACGGGAGGCAGGAGCATGCGGCACGACCGGCGCTGCTTTGGGCGGCTGGAGCAAGAAGACCAGAGGTTGAAGAAGCACTGCGGCCGTTGGATGGACATGGTACGGTCACTGGAGCTAGAATCGTTCATATTGACTAAAGTTGACAAAGGCCCGCGTCCCAGTCAACTTAGTAGGCCCACAAGTCAGCCTCCCACCATGGTGGGTCCCAGTTAGCAGGGGGAGTATTCATTTTTGTGCGTAATAAGGAGGCACTTCCGGTGGGTCCAAACTGACAACAGGGGAACATTTTTTTCGTGAAATACGCTGGCCCGTCTGGTGGGTCCCAGCAGTCAGGGGGAAACGTTTTTTTGCGAAATAAGGTGGCCCGTCCAGTGGGTCGCTGCTGTTAGGTGGAGGAATAATTATATTTCACGTAATAAGGAGGCACTTCCTTGCGGCCGCCTGGACCCAGCTGTCAGCCTCTCCACGTACAGTACTCTTCCGATGGAAGTCGGTCGTTGACCACCCCACGCCGAGAACACCAGGGCGGTGGTCTGGACGACGGTGAGGCCTAGGACGGGGACGACGCGGAGCCGGGGAAGACGCAGCAGTGGAAGCCCGCGCGGAGAGGAGTACGAGGGTGCACTGGTTCGGCTGCGGTGTGAGGCTGCCGTCGCCGCAGAATAACAGGGGGTGTGGGTGAGTAGAGGATGCCCTGGCCAGCGATGGGAGTAGTACGGGGCTGTGAGGCCTCCGCGGCATCATAGCCGGCCACGGGAGGCAGGAGCACGCGACACGACCGGCGCTGCTTTGGGCAGCTGGAGCAAGAAGACCAGAGGTTGAAGAAGCACTACGGCCGTTGGATGGACATCATACGATCACTGCAGCTAGAATCGTTTATATTGACTAAGTTGACAAAGCCCTTGGTACGCGTCAACTTAGTAGGCCCACAGCTCGGATTTGGCAGAGAACATATAGCCCATTTGCGATTTGTAAGAATGTACAGCCCATTTTTTAATTATAATGGAATTTACAACACCCCATTTACAGTTTGTTAAAAGTACAGCCCAACTTCTAGCTAGGACAATGATTAATAATTTCAAACAACCGCTCAAAACAGAATTCAAAAAAAATTCCCACATTTTGGGGATCCGAAATATTTTTATCCGAAATTTCTAGTCAAGTCAAATATAATTTCAAAATAAAATTGTATTATGTTAAAGTCCAATGAAATATTGCGTGCGCAACAAGTAATGAAATTAAAATTTTCAAATTCCAAAAATAATATATTTTTCAAACTAATTACGTGTTTGGTGCATAGTAACTGTCCAGTTATTATAATTACATATCATTTATTATTTCTTAAATTCCATTTTCTTGTTAAGCCTAATGCATACCTCCTAGGAAAGTTTGCAGCCCAGCAGGGCGGAGAATAACAAGTTGACCCGGATATTGTGTACAACTGTCGGCCCAGTTGCGTTGCTGATGTTGAAAAAAAGGCCTGTGTAGTACAGTACAACCTAACATGGTTACTCAGCCCACATTCAGCGACGCCGGAAAGGCCCAAACAAGGATTCCGTACAACTTTTTGAAGTCACTGAGCTCAATTAATAACTTAAGAAAAAAGTTAGATTATAGTGGAACCTAATTAAAAGCTGTCACGAGCAAATAAATAATTCAACGGGTCCCACTTGTGCGTTTGCGTGTGTGTGTGCGTGTGTGTGAGGGAGAGAGAGAGAGATAGAGAGAGAGAGAGAGACCCATAAGTAGAACTTATATAGTTGACACAATCATATAGAACATCATAGCACACTGAACTTGCATACAAAAATTTCACGCAGGCGGCACAATCAGGATGGAAGCAGTGGATCGCTACGGGAAGGGCTATGTTGAAACCAACGAAGTCGTACATAACGGTTCATCGTCTTTACCAATGACGGGGAAATATCTTGAATGTTGTGCAAAGAAAACAGACAGACAACACAATAAGTTCTGCTAGCACATTAAGTTGACGTACAGCCCTTTCTAAAAAAAAGTTCAGGTACAAAATTAGAACAGGTCACAATCAAATGTACTGGCATATCAGTGCTTCACACACATAGCTCGGATTTAACTAGTACTCCCTCCGTCCGGGAAAAGTTGTCCACAGGGCAGTGTATTTGTTTTTTTGCAAAAAAACCCACAGAGTTTTAAACACATCACAAAGAAGTCCATCTTCTTCCTTCCTCCTCCCCCATCGCCTGCGCCTTGCAGCCATCGCCGGGTACCCACCTGCGTCGCCGCCTGCCTGGATCTGCGCCGCGACCCACACCAGAACCGTGGCCCAGCCTGCGACCAACAACAGCGCCACCGCCCGCTTGCACCTATGCCGTGCCTTACCACCTGCACCGCCCGCCGTGAAGGCGACCTGCGCCGGCGCCCTCCTCGAGCTACGCCGCCGGCCCCGTTGAAGGTCGCCGCCCACGTTCGCCCACCTTCGCCACCCACCTGCGCCTCCGATTTTGTCTGCTTCGTCCGCCGGCGCCGTTGGAAAATTCCGGCCACTCCCGCCTCTCATGCTGCTACTGGTGGACGACGCCGGCGCCGTGGACCTCTGATGCTGCTTTTGCCTTTTCCCCTGCCTCGCCTCTGCTGCCACTCCCGCATGTGCTGGTGAGTCTGGCTCACCCGCCTCTGCTACTGCTGTTGTTCAATTTGTTGTTGTGAGTCTGAATTTGCTGTTCTCAGTACAGGTGGAGAAAATTCAGTCAAGGGATAGAAAGCTAGAGAAATAATCCAGGACAAAGGCTACACTGCTGCAAAATGATGAACAGATTATAGTGAAAATTTAGTTTGATGCCATCAAATTCATTGAGTAATACTCTTGGTATTCTTGGAGATCTGCTACTTTTTGGAAGTTTTTCTTGCTACAGTTAACTGAAAATGTTCAGTGTTCCAATACTGTAGAGAAACTACAGTGCATGTAATTCAGTTATGACTCCTTTACTGAAACTGTAGTGTTTGCTAAAACTGATATGTAAACTAAAGGAGTTTGTGATTTGTAGAAGCTGTAGCATAGTCCAACAAGTGATAAATGCACTCAAAAGTTCATTCAGAAAATGCAGAGGCTGCTCACTTGTTACTGAAAGTTTTCTGGAGTGATAAATGCACGCAAAAGAAGTTCAGTTAAATGTTACTGTTGCTGTATGAATTCCAACCAGGTCAATTTGTTGTCAATTACTCTGTAATACTCAACCAGGTTTATGCAAAATGAAGATCAACCATGTTTATTTGGATTTATTTGAATCATTTGAATTTATTTGCTTTATTTGGATTTATACACCATTTGTCCAATTGCAAACATACCTAAAGTTTCCAATTGTCCAATTTCAGTCATTCATTTTACAGAGAGCTAAGCATAGCCATGACTCTTCCCTAAATATTCCTGTAGAATCAATTCAAGCAGCACAAAATTGAAAGCTGCCACAAACCCTTAAGTAAGAGTTGATAAAAACATGTCCCTAAAATTGGAATTATTTGAATTAGCTAGGTTTATTCTTCTTCATATACAGAAAAAGATGAATATTGTTTGTCTACTAGTTACTTCAAATTTAGAACTGAATAAACACTTGTCATCTTCAGTAAACACTTGTAAATCTAGAGTGGTTTTAAGCTTAGAATGCACCAAGTACTAATATCCTTTGCCAGGCTACACACCATCTACTTGGAGTAGACAACAAGATTCACAAAGACATGCACGCTTCAATAGACTTGTGAATGCTAGCAAAGTGATAAGTAAAAACTTGGATGTTCTCAGAAATATAGCACCAGAGGACATTAAGTGAACTGGCTTGTATGCTAATGGCAAGGAAATGCCACCTTCTTTTCTTCTTCGAGTAGTTGATGAACTGGCATGTATGCTGCAGCTACACATAGGTTCTGCAGAAAATGCACCATAAGTGTTACACACAGGTGAAGTAAGTGGAAAGCAACATTTAATCTCCACTTCTTTCTTTTGGTAGTGAAATTCAATCTGAATTTTGTAAGCATAGAAAATGCACCAATACTGAACATTTATTCCCACCTCCAGCACTATCTTGTCAGTTTCGACAGTGTGTATGGAGTAGTTTTGACGGCAGTATAATTGTGCATCATGTAAACATTATGAGAATGATTAAGGGTTCAGCAATCAGATTATATTTATGACCAGAACAGAGAAACAAATATCATGGTTAGTTTTATGTAAAAAAAATCATAAATGGAGTTACTCACTTGAAGTTACTATAGTTACTCACTTGAACTTACTGTAGTAGTGGACAAAATTCAGAAAAGTTACTAAACAACAGAAGTAGTGGCCAAAATTCAAAGTACTAAATAGATTCTACACTAAATATACAGTGTTATCCATGTTCTGTATCCAGGACACTAATTTTTGACATTTGAAGCATAATGCAAACTAAAAAGTGTTACGCAAACTGAAAACTGATCCATGTTCTGTATCCAGGACACTAATTTTTGACATTTGAAGCTACATTTCAATTGTTATGCCTCTGTCAATTATTGAATTATTCAGAATATTTAAATTATTCAGAGATCCATGTTCTATATCCAAGATAATGCAAACTTAAAAGTGTTAAAAGGACCATGTGTTTTTCGGGGTCAAAATCTACATGTAAAACTGAAAAGTGAAAATAAAAATGGAGAATGTTGTGTCTCCCACTCACGCGCTTAAAAAAGAACTACGACACATTTTTATCTGTTTGCATAGGTCCACCTATCAGGAAGGATGGGCACGTACATGAACAGGTACGACTCATAAGTCTACCCGCATAGCCTTTTCGTTTAGTCTACCTAGCCGTCTAATCAACTGCCTACACGCCACTTCTCCCATTTACTTCTCCATCAGGAACCGATTCTCCTCGGCTTCTTCACCTCCCCTTCGTCTTCATTTGCATCCAAACCCCGCTGCGTTCACATTGTTTTAACCTCTTTAAATAATCATCTACTACTTCAGTTAGACTAGCCATATAATCCTGATTCTCCAAACCATAGCCCTCCGTTCCAGTGGTTCCAAATGGCGGAAGAGATCGATATGCAGGTTTTTAGCGTCCAACATGTCCTCGTCGAAGGCTCGATGCGCATAGTTGCAACCATCACCGTCCACCCAAGGGTTGTTCGGCAGTGGATCAACAATGTATCCAACTCCCTCAAAAAGGTAGAGACGAGGGTCATCGGCGATGCAGAGTACACAGAGCGTGCCCCTGGGAAGATCCAGTGCGCCGTCGTCCTTCAGCTGCGCCATGAAGATGATGTTTTAGTGTACCACATCATACACTCGCCCTCCATACCACGTGAGCTTCATGATTTCTTGTCTCAGGAGGACGTATACTTCTGTGGGGCAGCCATCGAAGGGGACAAACAGAAGCTGAAGCCATACAACCTTGATTTGAAAAGCATCACTGACCTACAAATCAGAATCAAAATTCCTGTAGAAGATTTTGATAAATAGACACCATCCCTATTCGACGTAGCAAATTTTGTGCTCGATACAAATCTTCGGAAGGGTGGCGAGACGGTGGCATTAAGGTCGTCTGGATGGGAGAATTATCCCTTGACGTATGAGCGGATAAAATATGCTGCCCTCGATGCCCGTGTGAGTTTCGAGATAGCTGCAAGGTCCAAAGAGCTTGTTGCGAAGCCGTCTCCCACAGAAAATGAGAACAAGAAGAAGAAGAAGAAGAAGGAGAAGAAGAAGAAGAAGAAGAAGAAGAAGAAGAAGAAGAAAAGGCTGCACCAGCAGGAGGGCATTATGGATGGATGAACTATTTCCTCTCTTGTAAACAAATTATTCCCTCTCGGTGTATATTGATATAGATGGACTATTTCGATGGTATGCATGTCTTTGGAACAGAGTAGTAGCGTGGGTCCTCTTGACTATAAGGAACTATTTATCCGCATATATAGCTTACTCTGCTACTCCTTCCAGTGATCGGTATGCAGTGCATGTGTCCGTAGACATGACAGCTTGTGTGCATGACATGTGGGCCACCTAAAATGTGGCGAGCATCAAGTTTCTACCACAGCCACCCGCGATTCCCACGACGCCGCTCGAACCCATAAAACCACACGTCCCCCGACCTACGGCTCACCCCTCTTGGCCCCACTGCCCCTCTGCCTACGGGAGCATTACATGTGGACCAGTCACCTATCGGGTCCACATGTTATTGAGTCAAAGGTAGGTGTAGTAAGGCGTTGAAGCTCAGTCCCGATGGCCCTGAGAGGGAAATGTAACTCCTGCGCCAGGGCTTGTGGTGCTCCCACAGCACGAACTCGTGCCAAACTCAAGATTTGTTTCTTTACTATACATGCACGCAACGATTTAATGGACATTGTAATCTCAACATGTGATGGGGAGCTCTAAATTTGAATTTGAAACTTATAAAATGAAAAGATTCAAAACAAATATGCTGGGAGAGAGGGAGTATATTGTAGGATGTGTCCCATACAAAATAAGTCCCCTGGTTTGGCACCATGAAGATGCGGTTAGAAAGGAGCACAGCGTCTTCCTACTCGTACGGCAACAAATCGGCTGCAGACAGCATGGTCCGCCTTTGACCGCCATGTGCAAGGTTCGTGCTATCTTATTCAATCTCACCGTGGTTCCATCGAACCAATTCATGCGGTGGCCTGTTGCATGGCTGATCCCAATGTTGGACAAAGGTTCTACAGGAACGGTGTCACCGTTGTAAATGTTGTGCAAATTGATGTTGGTACCCTCCTGTACATATGCAAGCCAATCTCCACTCGCACCGAGCCTAACCTGTGAAACAGTGGGCAGGGGGAGAATTAGGAAATGGACATGGAAGTAGTCTTTACAATGCATTTACTACGTGATCAAACTCATCTTACCTGCTCATCGGAGGAAATCCGAGTGCCCCTCAACGTCGGCATCTCAAGGGGCGTCAACTTGCAACTACGGCCACGCCGCGCTGGAGAGACCCCCAAGGAAACATCCTTGTGCGTTCCACGGAACATCAAGATGCATTTGTATGAGTAGTTTATCTTGTGACAGAAAAGGATGAACGAGGGAAGGCCTCTAGAGATAGAGATGGACACTACTACTACCAATGTGCTGGCCCGTGCGTTGCAATGGATCCAAAGTAGTAGAATAATACTTGTTCACGTGCTTGAAATATAATCACTCTAGTTTTGATATACATGTGTCAGCAGACATGACAGCGTATCCATGGAAGTTGAACCACAGCGACCATCACGTTTCCTGTTTATACCACTGCCACACCCACACGCGATTCCCAAGACGCCGCTCCAACCCACGGCACGACGTCCCCCGACGTGGACATGGATCCTCTGACGTGGCTATCACTGCCTTGCCCTGCCTTTCCTTCGCTGATAGGTGGGACCCATGCTTATGGGTCCCACATGTCAGTGACAGAATGGTAGGATTGTTCGCATCAGGGGATCCTCATCCCCCCGATGTGCCCCTCATCCCTCTCGACCCCACCGCTCCTCTGCCTTTGTGTGCATGACATGCGAGCCAGCTGAACTACGGTGACCATCAACTTTCTGCCATGGACACACCTGATTGGACGCGGTTTGCCTGCTCCGCTGTTGTGCTCCGATCGGTACTCCCGCACCATTGAATTTTCATCCAGCGGCTGTGACACATTTCGTCCCGGGCATCAATCCTCAGCTGGAGTACTCCCTCCGGTCCTTTTTACTCTGCACATTGGATTTGCCGACAGTCATACTTTGCTAAGTTTGACCAAATTTATATTAGAAATTATTAGCATCTATAATATCTAATAAATATAATATGAAAATATATTCCAAGATGAATCTAATGATATTGGTGTTGTGACGCGAATGTCTATAATTTTTTATATAAACTTGGTCAAAGTTGGATGAGATTGACTTCGAACAAACCTAATATGCAGAGTAAAAAGGACCGGAGGGAGTACTATAGGTAGTACCCACCGGTGCGGCCATCTACACCTCGTAACGCCCCGACGCCCAGCTATGGCACCCTCGCCACGGCCACGCCACCACCGGCCAGTTCATCTCGAACGAGTGAGTCGTGAACCACGCCACCACCATGAGAATGACATGTGGGCCAGCCGCATTTAAGGTCCGCATGTCATTGACTCATAGGCCGGGCACTAAGCCACTGAAGTTTGGTCCCATGGGCCGCGAAAGGGAAATGTAACTCCTGCGGCAGGCCTTGTGGTGCTCCCGCAGTACGAGCACGTGCCAAAACTGGAATTTGTTTCTTACTACTACCAACTTGTACTAGTAAGGTACACGTGCATTGCACGCATGAGATTCTGGTGGTTTGTGCATTATGCTTCTACATGTGGAGCTTTCTTGATTCTAACATGTGGCAAAATCTGATTGGAATGTAAGGTTAGGCAAGTTTGATTAACTTAGGTGAGTGTTTGGTTCAAGCCACGCCTTAGGCAAGCCACACTAAGGCCCCACATGACATACACACAAAAAATGTGGCAAGATTCCCTTATGCTTGCCAACGTGTTTCTCTCGTTTTGAAGAACTAATAACTTTGCCTAAGCTTAGTTGTGGCAAAGTTAGTCATGAATTAAGTTCAACCATGGAGTCTTCTAGATTATACATGTGGCAGAATCTGGTGGATGATATCCAACGGCCAGTAGTGCTCGGATTTGCCATCTTTGTACCGTCGGATTGGCTTCATCCAACGACCAACTTTCAAAGTTTTTCACACACTATATAGGGGGTATAGATATAGATGTGTCGGTCTGTTGCAATGGATCCAAAGTATATATATCTATTTAGTGGAGTGCACTCTAAACACATTATCTATTTATTTTTCGCTAACCTTCCATAGCCATGCAACCAAGCCACATAAGCTTCATGGGTGCCCCCCACATCATATTATTGATACTACGTTGATTGAAAAAAAAAAGATAAATCACCCAAAACAAGATCTTCCCGTTTTTTGTTCCTACGATGTTGTGTCGTGCACGTACCTACTAGTTGTATAGCGGTAGTACTAGTAATATAGTATTAGTAGTACAAACTTGGTACTAGTAGGAGTAGTACTAGTACGGAATACTCCTACTCTATCAACGAGCCCCGTCTGACACCAAATTTCTTGGCTTCCGTGCTATAGCTAGATCTTCCCCTTGTTTCTGTTTTCTAACCCGGCGGTGGGCGGGGTGTTATTTTGCTCAACGGCGGTCCCACATGAAAGTGAAAATGCTAGGAACACGCCTTCCCTAAGCTATGTGTCGTGCCGGACGGGCCGTGTTGTACTCCCGATTCCCGGGCATGTGGGGGTGCACGCGAACGCGGCAGGCCTTTTCCTTTTACCAACAATGTGCCCGTGCGTTGCGACGGATCCAAAGTAGTAGAATAGTAGTATTTGTTCACAAACTTGAAAGAAATCACTATTGTTTTGATATACTCCTAATATATTAATCCCTCTGTACCTAAATATTTGTCTTTTTGAGATTTCAAATGGACTATCACATGCGGATTATATAGACATATTCTAGTGTTTCTAGCAAGATGCCCGCACGTTGCACGAAGTTGATGGAAAAGGTAAGCACAACTTATAAATTGACGGATGGAGTACTAGTTACAGTGATGCATATAATTAAGCAAAGGGATCGCACATGTCGGTATTGACTGGAACGAGAATGCAACAGCACAATAAGAATTAAGGCCACGATGATGCGATCACAGTGGTGGTTATAGAAGGCAAGAAGAAAGATGGATCCACGAACGTACGACCTCCTCCTCCTCAACTTAGTGCGCCGGGCCACCGACCGGCGGCTAAGGAGCGGCGGCTTTTGTGGCAAGGTCGAGGTGCTTATCAGCAAAGGCATCCAAGGCTTCCAGCCGGATGAGGAAGGCCAACGTCGTAGCGTCCTCAGTGGCCTTGTAGATACCTATGTACACGATTTCCTCGTACATGTGGATGTGTAGGTCGACGAATTCTTGCAGGGCAAGGCGCCTCGCGGCGAGCGCGACCTCGAGGTGGACATTCTTCGTGGCGTCGGTGGACAGTCGCGGGGCCACCAATGCTTGAAAGAGGTTCCGTCCATGGAGGCCGATTAGGGTGGCAGGCAATGAGGAGCTCGGGCGCACGGGCTGGAGGAGTATGGCGATGTCGTCCATGAGCTTCTTGAGGACGGTGAACGTGTTGCTGGTGGCAACGATCATCTGGTCCAATTGAGAGTCGTAGTTGGCGTCGAAGGTGGCCATCCACCAGCCGGTCTCCAACACCGTCTGGAGACGATCCTCGGTGCCATGCCGCAGGCCGGCGTCATGGACCATCTTGCGCAACCGCTGGCCGCTCACGAGCATCACTGCCATGGGTCTAGAGTGAGATCTTTTGCGCTTAGTGTAGGTGCTTAGGTAAATGCTTAGGTGCGTACGATGTGGTAGATGCATTGGAATGGAGGGGCGACTTTATATGAGGGCAATGAGGGCAAACTGCGTTGCATTCACATCGTGCAGCCTCTTTTCCTGGACCTCCTCCCATTACTTCCCTCATGCATTAATTGAAGGAGGATGCATTGGCCGTTCAACATATCGGGAACCGCTACTCCCTCCCTCGTCTGCATTAAAGCCATATCGGGAACTGCGCCGCCCGCTGTCAAATCGAATACTCCCTTCGTCTAGGTGAGTATTAAGTCATCTTACGAAAACCAAATAGTAAACACATAGGCGTGGTGCATTAACTCTCACGTTGTTTCTTATTTTTTGACATAAATAGAGGAATCAACCAAGCAGAGATGTGGGGCTTGTATGCTTTTAATGACTTGAGACTATCAAACATGACATGCAGTGGTCAGTTCATTGCACAAGAACAAATACAACCCACGTCAGCACACACGCATCTTATATAGCATCACATCCAATGGCTATAAAAGATGAATGAGGCCAAATTATATCTCATCTAGATGAGTTCTAGCAAAACTGTATTAATAATACTTAGTACTCCTGCGCCATGTATCATATATTAGTATCATGTAGTACTTTATTTATTTATGAGGTATCTAGATGGCATTGCACCGCCAAGAAAAGAGGGTAACATCAAAATTATGGACTACTTTTTTGAGTATGTTGGTAAGGTCCGGTCATAGTCACTTGTTGAAATCTCTAAAAAGACAAATACTCCCTCCGTATGGAAATACTTGTCATCAAAATGGATAAAAGGAAATGTATCTAGACGTATTTTAGTTTTATATACATCTCTTTTTATCCATTTTTATGACAAGTATTTTCAGACGGAGGGAGTAGAAAATAGAGTTGGTGATGATGGTGTGTGTGCCATCCTGCAATATAGGCCGTCAGACTTATATCTAACGGATAGGAAACAAACTATGGCAATTTTGCAAAAATATACCCACACATCTCTCCACGTTCACAAATAAGGCCTTCCCTCGTTCAACCTTTTGTCTCACAAGATAAACTACTCATACAAATGCATCTTGAGGTGTCCATAGAATCGAAGAGAGGGATGATGTGTGTGTGTGCGCGCGTGATCGATAAAGAGTGCCATCGAATTTGTGTGTGCCCACGTCAAAGATATAGAGTGGCTGGCCTACTAGAACGTGAGATGGGACATGTGCAGTTTGTCTCTGTGGCATGGATACCTACCTGCAGCGCTCGACTATCGGTGTGTGGTGGGGGAAGAGGGAGGCCCAATTAACTATAGAGGTACAATGGCTGGTATTTGTGTGGAGGAGGAGAGAGGCCTACCTCATGTATTAAGGAGATCGATTTGCCTCATGTATTAAGGGAGATCGATCGGCATCCATGCATATGTGCAGGACAGGAATGAGGTTGGGAGAGAGACAGAGCTAGAGTGTTGGAGGGGGTGGTAGTGGAGTTGCTTCTAACAAATGGTGGGATAGGCTTGCTAGACAAACGGAGGGCACGCCCGCAATATCAATAAGAGAGGAGATGGCTTCTTGTTGTCTGTGCACGTGCGTGTGAGAGACGGGTCAGGAGGCATGCATGAATGATGAGGGGGGACGATGTGGCTGTGGTAAGGAGACGTAACTACATAGGAAGATCAATCGCCCTTTGTTAGAGAAAGCAGAGACATAACTTGTGAGGTATGTCGATCGATGGGGGGGTAGTTAAAGTCGATCTAGGTATATGTTGGGAGATCGATCGGTATACATGCATGTGTGTGTTAGAAGCAAATGAGGCACGAGGAGAAGGATAGAGAGAGAGGAATGCATGTAGGAGGTGGTACGAGAGGCATACTATATCGAGGGGGAGGAGTGTGCGAGTACGAGAACGATGAAAAGAGTGGTGGGAGTGAGGCATGGACGGTGACAAGAGAAGAGGGGAAGCTTGTGTTTGTGCTAGGCACACCTGGCTAGAGAGGCATATCGATCGATGTGTGCCATAAAGAAGGAGCTGGGGGGCCTACACACACCGTGGGTGAACGACCTAAAGTGAAAAGACGAATTTGCACGATGGAGCTAGAGAATGCTGAGGGAGGGTGAGAGGGATGCGGGCGTGTGCATGCACAAGAGAAAGTTAGCTCTAGCTACAAAGATAAGAGGGTTGTGTGGTGTAAAAGACGAATAGATATCATATATACTTCATTATAAAAAGTGAATTCGGATATTTTAAGAATTTATCATAGTGTTTCAAACCGACGCATGTGTGAATATATATAACGGTGATACACATGGTGTGGTTATGAACATGTCATACTACATTTAATATATTTTATCTCTACTCTTATAAAAAACGGATTTGTTGATGATGGTGTGCCTGCCATCCTGCATTATAGGCCGTCCGATTTATATCTGGCGGATAGCAAGGAAACTATGATGGTTGAAGTTGGCGACGATCATGATTGTAGATTCTTATTGAAATAGAGAAACGAATTCAAATTTAGTTCAAATTGCAGCGGTAGTATAGACATTTGGAATGCACTAAAATGTTGGTATGAGTAGGTTACATGCATTATACAGCAAGCGAAAAAATTTAATCAGACATAACATGGATTCATGCTCCCTCCTTCCATCTATATAGGGCGTAATGATATTTTTAAGACCGCCTTTGACTATTGACAAGATTAATAGTACATGACATGCACAATGTGAAAATTATATCATTGAAAGAACCTTTCACAGACGAATTTAACAGTGTGCTATGTGTAAGTTGCATGTCATATATCATTGCTCTAATATTTGGTCAAAGTTAGCATTGAAAACGCATTAGGCCCTATATAGATGGAAGGAAAGAGTAGCTTTGAATAGCATTTGTATAGTAAAACGGGGCAAGACTCTCTCTTTGTGGTGTGCATAGTTTTATTTTTTTTGATTTCTTGTCCCTAAAATTCAACCTGCGTCTTGTTATATCCCGAAAATTCAGATATCGTGCTCCCAAAACTGGCGCCTTCACAACTCGCGCCTTGCTATCCCGAAATTACAACGCACGCGAAAACTCCCTCCAGCTGCCAAATCCCAACACGCGAAATCCCCCTTCTAACCCTGAGCCGAAAGGGCTGCTAGTTCAAGCGCGTTCCTAAGTCATGCTTCACCCCCTCCCATCGCCCCCTTTTCACCATTCGAAATCCCAGGTGGCCATAACCTTTCTGCTCCAACCGCGAAACCCCACCCTCCTCCGTCCTCCACATCACCGCTGCCGAGCCGGGGCCTCTTCCTCGACGACGTCGTCCACCGTAATAGCTCAACATCCCTCATCCACCTCCCCGGATGAGGATCCGTTGTCCATCTTGCCGTCCCGCCGGTTCAGCCGCCCCGTCCTCCACCTCCAAGGAGCTGCTCCAAGGAGCTGCTCCAACGATCGCCTCGTCTATCGCGGCTGCTCCATCCACACAATGGCGCCTTAACCTGCTCCACCGGAACCGTAACATCTTCACCGACTCCTCGGACGAAGCCGAGGCCTACTCGGCGCCACCAAAGAGGTTGTACACTCATCGCATCGCACCTTCTCCTTAACTCGACCTCCCGGCGCCAACGGTGCTCCATCCCGCACCCCCATGGAGCGGCTACCTTCACTGGTAGAAAAAGGGCCTTTAGTCCCGGTTCGTAAGGGCCTTTAGTCCCGGTTCTGGAACCGGGACTAAAGGGTCGGTACTAATGCCCTGACCCTTTAGTCCCGGTTCAATCCAGAACCGAGACTAAAGGCCCTCCACGTGGCCGGTCCACCTTTAGTCCCGGTTGGTAACACCAACCGATACTAAAGGAAATTTTCTGATTTTTTTTTTAAATTTTTTTTAAATATTTTTTGAATTTTTTTTATTTTCAAATTTCTGAATTATTTTAACCTCTAATCTCTAATCACCCCTCATCATTGCTCAATTTAATCTCTAATCACCCCTCATCATTCCAAATCATCTAACTTCCCGAACGGTCACCCATCCTCTCACTACTCCAGCCTGAGCATGCTTAACTTCTGGGTTCTATTCACCCTCGTTTCCAAGTCTGCACTTGTTGTTTTCCTGACAATAGTAAGATGTCAATCCTATTAACCCTCAGGAATTTAGCTTGAGCATGAAGTCACATATTTCACTGTTTGAGTTTAAAACTATTGTTCTAAAAAACAATAATTTTTTAGTAACACTAATATTTCTTGAATAAGTAGTTTGACCATTGTTTGACCACAATTTGACCATAGTTTGACCAGATTTGACCAAAATTCAAAAAAGGTGAAATAATTATTTAATAACACTAATATTCTTGAATAATTATTTAGTAACACTAATACTTCTTGAATAAGTAGTTTGACCATAGTTTGACCAGATTTACTGAAAATTTAAAAAAAATTGAAATTTGAGCATAACTTTTTTTCCTTTTGGAATTTGAGGATTCTACAAATTTGCAAACAGGCCATAGGCCGTCTCCATCAGATGTAACTTTTTGAGTAGATGATTTTTCATATAAAAAACTTTTTAATCCGAGTTCGTATGCAAAAGTTATGCCCATTTTACAAATTCCAGAGAGATTTTGTAAATAAAGTCGAAATTCATATTTGTAAATTTTCCCAACAACTAGACCACATATCACATGGGAAACTTATTTTATTTTATTTTTATTGACATTTCCATCATTTTCTTTTGTTTTTTCTAAAACTGAAAAGGCGGTCCACAGGGGGGGAGTTTGAAAATGGGACCTTTAGTACCGGTTCGTGCCATGAACCGGTACTAATGCCTCAAAGCCCATTAGTCCCGGTTGGTGGCACCAACTAGGACTAAAGGTCTAACCTTTAGTACCGGTTGGTGCCACCAACCGGGACCAATGGGCATCGCACCCTTTAGTCCCGGTTCGTGGAACGAACCAGGACTAAAGGGCCCAGGTGAACCGGGACTAATGCCTTAGCCGCACGAACCGGGATAAATGCACCCATTGGTCCCGGTTCTGGACTGAACCGGGACTAATGGGCTTACCCGGCCTGGACCAAAGCCCCCTTTTCTACTAGTGCTTGAAGCCGGCGCCGTGGGCGACATCTCCACGGCGGCTCTCCACCAGTACGAGGCCCCTTCGGCAGCGCCGTCCATACCATCCGGATCTGCTGCTGCTGCTCCGGCTCTCGCTCGCTCGCTTGCGCTACTGCTGCTCCGGCTCTTGCTCGATCGCTCGCTCGCCCAGCTGCTGCTGCTGCTCTCCCCCTCGCTCGTGCTGCTGGTCTACTCCAATTAAGCCACACTTCAGTCGACTGAATGAACTTTTGGGTCAGTCAATTTTCAGGGGTTAGGGGGCTCGCCGGAGTTAAGGAAGAACCACCCGCAGCGGGGATGGGGGCTCGCCGGAGAGGTAACCCACTATCTATCTTAGGGTTCAGGGTGGAGGCAGGGGGCCTAGAGGGCTGGCCGGGGCGGCGGTGGCAAGTTGTTTCGGGGCGGCGAGGCGGCGTTGGGGCCGGCGGTTCGGCCGGTGGTGGCTGGCGGCTCAGGGGGGTGCAGGTTGAAGATGAACTGCAGGCCCTCCCTAAACTACATGTCAAGTTCCTCTCTGCTACCATTGCGTTCAGTTTCGACAGTAGCATTCAGATTCCACAGTAAATTTCAGTTTCGGCAGTTAAGTTCAGAGTCAACAGTTTTTGCCTCATCTGTTGTAGTCAGGTGGTTTCTGGTGATGTTAATTTTACATCCATTTTACATCATCTATTGGAGATGCTATTAGAATGCCACTTGAGATTGACAATGTATGTCTTGTGCTGCTTCAGCCTTGACGTCTTACGGCTCACCGGAGCTGCTCCAACGACAGAACGATACATCACAACAGAGCAGTGCCTTGGACGCTGTCTACAGATTCCTCAGATCTTCCTCCATGCCTCCGACAGCCACCTCTGCCTCAACTGCTTCAGCGACCAACCCAATGATGCTGAGGTCGACACAGCTATGGCAAAGAGGTTGTACACTTGTTGCATCACTTATTACTATACATTCACGTCGATCCATTAGGTCTATTTTGGTTCAACGGAAAAACGTCGATCCACTGGTTGTTACCATCACTCTAAATTTCTGCATGCTCTCCTTACATAATCTCACCATATTTTTTTCGTATGCATGTCAGATATTGTAAACAGTCATGCTGAACATGTAGAGAAAAAGAGAATAGTTTTGCGCGGCAATACAATGTCATCCAGACATCGCTCCATGGTGGGTTCAGTGGCAAACCCTCCCCACCCCTCTCCAGATTGTAATCCAGAGGAAGATATCTGTTCTAAGGTGGATTCATACGCCGCTGACCACTCCTATTTACCCCCCCCCCCAAGGTGTTTGCTCTACCTTGGCATAATGATGTTAGTCATATCATCCATATGTTGCCTTGTAGTGCCTACTTTTGACATCATATATGTCATCTGCTTAGTTTAGACATGTTCTGTAATGCCACCTGTTTAGTTTCTATATCATATATGGGAATTATGCAGTCTCATGTCTTTTAGCCAGCCATAATATATGTGAAATGTGCAATGCCATCCTGTTTAACCAGGCATCATATATTTGAATGATATCTTGCCCATCCTTTTCTTCATTACGTTTCCATTTGTCGACAATGTTTGGACATTAAACTACTCTTCCTGTGAATCAGCCATTTGGGTGGGAGATGGAGTGAAAACAAGGCCTTCAGAGCAGACAGTGCTACCTATCGAAGCAGATCTCTTGTAGGGTCCCGATAGCTCCTTAGAGATGGATTCAGAGACAGATGACCAGTCCTATTCCCCCACTGAGGTGTATGCTCTAACTTGGCACAGTTATACTGCTCATATCATGCATGCGGTGTCTTGCATTGCATAGTTTAGACATCATATACACAATATTCAACACCATGTTCTTAGTTCAGACATCATATCGAATGCCCTCTGTTTAGCATATAAATCACATATGTGAATTAAATGATGCGATCCTTATTACTTAGATAACATGTAGGTGAATTATGTCATGCGATCCTATTTAGTTATTCATCATATCTTTGAATTCTGTTATGCTATGCTATCCAGTTTAGATAGACATCATATATGTGAAATTATGCCATGCTATCCGTTTTAGTTAAACAATATACATGTCAACTATTTCATGCCCTCTTTTTTCCACACTATCTATTGCATCTGTCTCTCATACAATGTCTGTGCATTCAGCTATGTTTCCTGTTTATCAGCCATTTGAATTGGAGCGGGTGATGCCAGTATCTAGCAGACTAAAAACACGGTCTTCAAATAAAACAGTGCTACCTCTTGGTGGAGATAGCACCCCGGTTGTACATGCACAAGAACCAGCCCTACCACACATAACCCAAACTCTCGCAGATTGTACCCCTACTACGATGGACAGAGAACCAGCTCCGCCCAATCTAACCCCAACCCCAGCCGATAGTAACCCAGTTCCTGTTGACACAACACCAACTCCACCACAGAGCTACCAAACAAGAGCAGTTAGTAAGGCAGCTCTAGTGCCCAAAGGGCCAGTACTATCACGGCGAACCCCAACTCCACCAGTTAGTACGCCTATTCCTATGGAGGAAGCACAACCAGCTAGTCGTAGTTTAGCATCTATCGCATTTAATGTTGTTAAATCGTATGTGTGTATCTTCCCATCTTGGAAATATTATACTGAAGATGAAGGAAAATGCCAGTTGCAGGTGTTTGTCCAGGAGTTATGTGTAAGTAATGTTATTCATGGCAATGACTTTGCTTCGTCCCATACATCCTACCTCCATGATGGTTATAATACAACAAATTTACCCATTTTTCTCTATAGAGAAGGACCAATTTGGAAACTCAGGATGAGGTAAACTGTGCTAATACCTCTGCTATCTTCAAGAATGCTTGGTGGCAGTATCGGAATTACCTGAAGAAAACGTACTTCACCGGAAAACAAACTCATCAAATTCCCTTACGTTCTCCTGAGACACATTTACTGGACGATGACTCGGAACGCCTTGTTCTATACTGGTCCCGAACCAAGAATGTGGTAAGGTCTATGAGCTCATTTTCTATTTTTTAAGTATTATATTCTTCCATCTTACTGTACTCTGTTCATGTAGAACAAGTGCCTAAACCTAAAGAACAATTGTTCTAATTTAAGATTCCATTGCTATCATAGTTCAAAAAAGTGCTAGGCGTTAATTGTGCGTTTTGCCACCGCCTTGCGCTTTACTGACCAAAGCGCATGCTTATGCGCAATTATGCGCAGATTATGCGTAGTTATGCGCAATGCGTTTTGCCAACGCCTAGAGCCTAGGCGCGCTTAAGCACTCGCTTAGGCGCGCCTTTTTTTTAACTATGATTGCTTTGCTCTTGTATCACTGTATTTACTCATACAAACTTATTTTTAAATTGAAGGATCCAATCGAAACTCCAATGGCATAGCAGGTATGTTCACGCATGTTTCTTTAACAGGTTCGCTCTTATCAATAGCTCTGTTGATTTCAATTTCAATTGTGTATACAGTTGACTTTCATATCATGCACATTACTAGCATCACAACAGAGCCAATAGTGTTGTTGTACATGTAGACCCATGGTACCCATCTGAAATCATGTTGTGCCGTGTAGTTTCCCACGCTTTGTATTCTTTCACTGCTGCTTTGTCTTGAACTGATATGATTTGAACCGTGTCTCTATTTTGATTTGGCAAGACAATGCGGTGACCATAGGACATAGATATATGTTTGTTTGATGCTTTTATTATGTACTAGTACTTGGCAATAGAAGACTTGGTAGTTTAATCCTGTCCACCTTACTAATGAACTGGTTTACCGAAATGAGTTTCATATACTAGTGCATGCTAAACTTGTTATGTGTCTGCTTGTTTCTTCTTTTAGAATGCTGACAGAATATTAGGGAAGAGTGCCTTATTAAGAAATGGTAAAGGAAGTAATGCAGATAAGGTTCAGGATAGTGACACATCCTTGTTGGTCTCCAACAAAGCTGATAAAACAGCTAAGGAAGACTATCTTGAATACAGCGAGACAACCCCAAAGTCATGTCTTAGTTTAGTGTTCGAGTTACTGGCCACTACCGCTTGCACAAGCTATTCAAACTCACTGTCTGAATCAGTTCGGTATCTTGAGTCTCAACTACAAGCTGAAAGACATCGATCAGCTGTGCTGCGACAAGAAGCGGAAGGACTGCGGAAGTCCCTGGAGCATTCAGATGCATACTTTCTAGTGCAACAGCAAGCGTTGGAGGATTTTAGCACCAAATAGGAAAAAGCTAATAGGCTTGCTAAGCTTATTGCCAGCATGGCGGATACCCAGGATAACGTTTCTTGAGCTCTTCTGAAGTTGTTTCAGTTCTGCTCTTGTTTTGCTGCCGCATTTATTTGCATTGGTGGCCAATTTTGACGGCCAGCGTATGTAATGTGCTGCTTTGTTCCCTATATTTGCACTGGTGGCGAACTTTCATGCCCAGTAGATGTAATATGTGTAATAGCGGTAATAGGCTAGCATTAATTGCTTGCTTATTTATTTCCTTATTGTCTTGTTTAGTTGTTTGCTTGTAGTCACTGCAGTTATTTTTCTGTTTTTTTCTAGTGGCCACAGTAGCCTATTTTTCGTAACTAGGCCAAAATAATCATGGCAACACACGGACTGTTGTAACCATGGGCCTCCTGCAGGCCATATGATCCATGGGCCTTCATCCGGCCGTAGGATCCATCGACCTTCTATACGGGCCTTAGGGTCCATGGGCCTTTATGGGCTGTAGGGTCCATGGGCCTTGTATGGGCCGTACGATCCATGGGCCTTCTACGGGTCGTACTATCCATGGGCCTCATACGGGCCGTAGTATCCATGGGCCTTCTACGGGGCGTATCATCATTTCGCCAATCATGGGTCGTACTATTCGTGGACCATAACGGGTCGTTACTAAGCCGTATTTGGA
The DNA here is from genome assembly GCF_003073215.2 of Triticum urartu. NCBI lineage: Eukaryota > Viridiplantae > Streptophyta > Magnoliopsida > Poales > Poaceae > Triticum > Triticum urartu. The sequence goes on from NC_053022.1 coordinate 39,087,587, forward strand.
TAACTCTATGAAAACAGCCCAACGGGTTTTTTTACATGAAAACGGCCCAACGTATTAACGGTCCGCAAACGGGCCGACTGTAATGACGAGCTGAATTTGGCCCATAAGCATAAAATGACAGTAGCGAGCCGTATGTAACCGAATGCTGCAAATGAGCCCAAGAATCAATGGGCCCTGAGAAGGCCAAAAGATAACTTGGGCTGGAAACGGCCCAATGGAATAACGGGCCGTTAATGGGTATAAAGTGATACACTGTTCATTACGGGCCAGTTTCACCACGGGCCGTTAATAGGCCAAGAGTTAAATAGGGCCTCATATGGGCCGAAAGACGTCATGGGCCATACATGGGCCAGAAGTGAAAACGGGATGGAATCATAGTGGATGGCCCAGATGACGCTACTGCGCCTAATTCGGATAGGGCGTAACGGGCCTTGGGTTAGCGGGCTGTAAATGGGATATATGTGAACATGCCGTTAACAGGCTTTCCATGGGCCGGCCCACCACCTTTTAACCAAGTCAAACAGGCCAGCCTTTTCACAGGAATGGGCCTCTATTGGGCCGTGCCACGTGTCGCCGTATCATAGGCGCCTTCGGTCCAATGAGCGGATGACATCTGTCCCAACGGTGAGCCGACACATGTTTCCTCCAGCCAATCATGATTTTACACGTGGAAAATCCCCATTGGTCGGGGTTGTTAACGGGTTATCGGATCCAAAACCCAACCCGATAGCTTAACGGCATTCCGTTATGGTGGATGCCATGTGTCGGTCACCCTTAACGAAAGCACTTCTGTGACGTGTGATTTATCGTCAAGGAAGTGGACACTTCCGTGATGATAATTTTGGTAATGTCATGGAACACTTCTACGACAGCACAGGTATGACTATCTTGATTCTGTCATAAAATCGGCATGGATGTACATGCATGAAAAAAACGCGACCTACTGTGACAAACACGTGTCATCACGGAAGTGTATTTTTTTTGTAGTGGCAATCCCCTTGGCAACTGCCAAGCTTGGGGGAGTGCCGCGGTATCGTATCACCATCACTTTTATCTTTACCGTTTTTCTTAGTTCGCTCCTTTTGGTAATATCTTGATCTAGTAGAATACAAGTTCTTAGTATGATCTAGTCGTGAGTTTTTCTTTATAATTCTTCTATGTAATCGAGTCCGTGAGCTATATAATAAAAGACTAGTGTTGAGTCAAGGGCTTGATTATTTTTCCATGATCTTAAGTGAAAAAAAGAAAAGAGAAAGAAATAAAAAGAAACAAAGAGATCATGTGAGTCTTATGGAGAGTATTGAGCTCACATAGAAAAAGTATGATGAATAAAAGTTGTTGAGAGTTGACAAGCATAATTTTGGTCATCGTTGCAATTAATAGGAAGTAATAAAGAAAGAGAGGTCTTCACATATAGATATACTATCTTGGACATCTTTTATGATTGTGAGAACTCATTAAAATATGACATGCTAAAGAGTTGACGTTGGACAAGGAAGACAACGTAATGGGTTATGTTTTCTTACATCTGAGATAAATTATATTGTCATGGATCATCCAACATGGTTGAGCTTGCCTTCCCCCCTCATGCTAGCCAAATTCATCGCACCAAGTAGAGATACTACTTGTGCTTCCAAATACCCTTAAACCAGTTTTGCCATGAGAGTCCATCATACCTACCTATGGATTGAGTAAGATCCTCCAAGTAAGTTGTCATTGGTGCAAAGCAATAAAAATTGTTCTCTAAATATGTATGACTTATTAGTGTGGGAGAAAATAAGCTTTATACGATCGTGTGATATGGAAGAAATAAAAGAGAGAGACTGCATAATAAAGGTCCATATTACAAGTGGCAATATAAAGTGACGTTCTTTCGCATTAGGATTTTGTGCATCCAACTATAAAAGCGCATGACAACCTCTGCTTCCCTCTGTGAAGGGCCTATCTTTTACTTTTATCTCCTACATTGCATAAGAGTCATGGTGATCTTCACCTTTCCTTTTTACATTTTATCCTTTGGCAAGCACAGTATGTTGGAAAGATCCTGGTATATATGGCTAATTGGATGTGAGTTTTCATGAACTATTACTGTTGACATTACCCTTGAGGTAAAACATTGGGAGGCAAAACTATAAGCCCTATCTTTCTCTGTGTTCAATTAGAACTCCATACCCATAAGTATTGCGTGACTGTCAGCAATTGTGAAAGATTATATGATAGTTGAGTATGTGGACTTGCTGAAAAGCTCTTATATATTGACTCTCTCCTATGTTATGATAAATTGCAATTGCTCCAATGACTGAGATTATAGTTTGTTAGTTTTCAATGAAGTTTACGACTCATACTTGAAATTGTGATTGAATTATTACTCTAGCATAAGAAACTATATGACAAGAATAATATAAGTTGTTGTTCTAAGAATGATCATGATGCCCTCATGTCTGTATTTTTTTTATCGACACCTCTATCTCTAAACATGTGGACATATTTTTTGATTTCGGCTTTTCGCTTGAGGACAAGTGAGGTCTAAGCTTGGGGGAGTTGATACGTCCATTTTTCATCATGCTTTTATATCGATATTTATTGCATTATGGGATGTTATTACACATTATGTCACAATACTTATGCCTATTCTCTCTTATTTTACAAGGTTTACATAAAGAGGGAGAATGCTGGCAGCTGGGATTCTCGGCTGGAAAAGGAGCAAATATTAGAGACCTATTCTGCACAGCTCCAAAAGTCCTGAAACTTCACGGAAGACGTTTTCAGAATATATAAAAAATACTCAGCGGAAGAAATTCACCAGGGGGGCCACACCCTGCCCACGAGGGTGGGGGCGCGCCCTACCCCCCTGGGCATGCCCCCTACCTCGTGGGCCCCTGGTGGCCCTCCGGTGGCCATCTTCTGCTATATGAAGTCTCTCGATGGGAAAAAATCATAAGCCTTCTTCTCGGATGAAACTCCGCCGCCATGAGGCGGAACCTTGGTGGAACCAATCTAGGGCTCTGGCGGAGCTGTTCTACCGGGGAAACTTCCCTCCCGGAGGGGGAAATCATCGCCATCATCATCACCAACGCTCCTCTCATCGGGAGAGGGCAATCTCCATCAACATATTCATCAGCACCATCTCCTCTCAAAACCCTATTTCATCTCTTGTATCCAATTCTTGTCTCCAAGTCCGGGGTTGGTGCTAGTAGGTTGCTGGTAGTGTTAATTACTCCTTGTAGTTGATGCTAGTTGGTTTAATTGGTGGAAGATCATATGTTCAGATCCTATATGCATATTAATACCCCTCTAATTATGAACATGTTTATGCTTTGTGAGTAGTTACTTTTGTTCCTGCGGACATGGGAGAAGTCTTGCTATTAGTAGTCATATGAATTTGGTATTCGTTCGATATTTTGATGAGATGTATGTTGTCTCTCCTCTAGTCGTGTTATGTGAACGTCGACTACATGACACTTCACCGTTGTTTGGGCCTAGAGGAAGGCATTGGGGAGTAATAAGTAGATGATGGGTTGCTAGAGTGACAGAAGCTTAAACCCTAGTTTATGCGTTGCTTCGTAAGGGGCTGATTTGGATCCATATGTTTCATGCTATGGTTACGTTTACCTTAATACTTTTGTTGTAGTTGCGGATGCTTGTAATAGAGGTTAATCATAAGTGGGATGCTTGTCCAAGTAAGGGCAGTACACAAGCACCGGTCCACCCACATACCAAATTATCAAAGTGCCGAACGCGAATCATATGAGCGTGATGAAAACTAGCTTGACGATATTCCCATGTGTCCTCGGGAGCGCTTTTCTCTATATAAGAGTTTGTCCAGGCTTGTCCTTTGCTACAAAAAGGATTGGGCCACCTTGCTGCACTTTATTTACTTTTGTTACTTGTTGCTCGTTACAAATTATCCTATCACAAAACTATCTGTTACCACTTATTTCAGTACTTGCAGAGAATATCTTGCTGGAAATCGCTTATCATTTCCTTCTGCTCCTGTTGGGTTGGACACTCTTACTTATAGAAAAGGACTATGATAGATCCCCTATACTTGTGGGTCATCAATATCATCTAGAACTATATATGTGTGTGGGTGTATGACTACCTAGTAGACTGTGTATCAACTATTATTATATGCTACTGTATGAACCATATATGTGTGTGAGGATGCATGTTGACAATATATGAGTACCTATAATATCTTCAATAATATTGTATGACTACTGTATGATTATATATGAGTATCTGGTATTGTGGTTAATGATATTGTTATCTGGTATATGTGAAATTGCAGTTTATTGAAACGGGTACTGTTCTACAACAATAGAAAGCAGAAAAAATGTTGAAAGATACAGTAGCAACGTGGGGATAGGAAAGGTGCTACAACTACTTAATAGTAGCGCGTGATAGAAGAGCGCTACTAATAGAGTTACTAGTAGTAGCGCTGGGTTAGCCTGTGCTACTACTACCAGTTAGCTGTAGTGCCATAGTAGTAGCGCGGCTACCCCGGTACTGATAGCAATAAAACACGCACCACTACTATGGTTTTCCCTAGTAGTGAAACTTGAAACATAGGATCAAGAACTCAAATATATTCATGAAAACATAAAGGGTTCATATCTGAAATCATGGCACTCGGGCCCTAGTGACAAGCATTAAGCATAGCAAAGTCATAGCAACATCAATCTCAGAACATAGTGGATACTAGAGATCAAGCCCTAACAAATTGACTCGATTAAATGACAAATCTCATCACACCCATCACCATCGAGCAAGCCTAAGAAGGAATTACTCACTCCCGGTGTTGAGCATCATGGAATTGTTGATGGAGGATGGTTGATGATGACGATGGCATCGAATCCCCCTCTCCCAAGCCTTGAGCGGACTCCAGATCTGCCCTCCCGATGTAGAACAGGAGGTGGTGGTGACCCCATATCGTAAAATGTGATGATTCTTTCTCTCTAGTTTTTTTCCACGAATAGTTATTTATGGAGCTGGAATTAGGGAAATTGGAGTCTCTAGGAGCCCACAAGCCTGGGAGCGCGCCCTGGGGTGGGGGCGCTCCCGGAGCTTGTGGCTCCTGAGTGGCCCTCTCCAGTAGTTCTCTTCATCAATATTTTTTATATATTCTGAAAATATTCTCTGTGAATTTTCTGCTCAATCCGAGAACTTTTATTTCTACACAAAACAACACGATGGCAATTCTACTGAAAACAGCGTCAGTCCGGGTTAGTTCCATTCAAATCATGTAAATTAGAGTCCGAAACAAGAGCAGAAATGTATGGAAAAGTAGATATGTTTGGGACGTATCAATTGGCAAAAGCTTTAAAACTCTACATTTTTGATTAAGTGATCGAAGATTGCATTGAGTCCATAGGAAAGCAAATACTATTAAAAGGAGATGAGGTTTCGATCATGACTCAATTGCTCAAAATGCTTGAAGATAGTGCTCCAAAAACCTCAACCACATTCTCATTCTCCATCTATCAAAACCCTAATTCAAACTCAGTCTCACCGAACCACTGACATCCGGACCCACCGAGTTGCCCAAGATAGTGCCATATGCTAAACCCTAGAAACTCGGTACAACCAAGATGACATTCGGTCGCATCGAAGTGTGTTGACTAAGTTTCTATAACCCATCGACTTCACTTCGGAAATACTGAATTGAAACGATCGAAACTACTGAAATTAGGTATCTTCTTAGGTCGCCGCAAATCGGTCTCACTGACTGGATTCGTTCGGTCTAATTGAAAAGCCTAAAGTTCGAATATTTTACAATGTTCAGTCTCACCAAGAATTATTTTCGGTGTCACCGGGTTGTTCTCAAAATTTGTAACTGTTGGATTGGTGATGGCTATAAATACCTTTCTACTACCACCTACGCCCAGAGAGAGCCACCAGAACGAAATTACACCTTTTATATCCATTTTCTAAGAGAGAACCACCTACACTTGTGTTGAGATCAAGGAATTCCAATCCAACCATTTGAGCCTTGATTTCTAGCCTCCCAAGTTTCTTTCCACTCCAATCCTTCCCCTACCCCAAGCCAAATCTATGAGAGAGTGATTGAGTGTTGAGGAGACTATCTTTGCACAAGAGCAAGAGTTCATCAACAACAACATCTATTACCTTTTGGAAAGTGGTATCTCCTAGATTGGTTAGGTGTCATTTGGAAGAGCCTCCAAGATCATGTGGAGTTGAACCAAGGAGTTTGTAAGGGTAAGGAAATCGCCTACTTCGTGAAGATCTATCCCGAGTGAGGCTAGTCCTCCGCGGGCGTAAGCCATAATGAAATAGACAATGTTGCTTCTTCATGAACCATTCATGGGTGGAGCCCTCCATGGACTCACGCAGCCATTACCCTTTGTGGTTGATGTCTCCATCAACGTGTATGTACGATAGCACCACCTATCGGAACCACGCTAAAAACATCATATCTTCATTGTGTTTGATTTCTCCGATCCCCTCCTTTACGTTCATATGCAAAGTCTTTACTTTCTGTTGCCTAACTCTTAAACTTGCATGTGTAGGGTGTTGCTTGACTTGGTAGAATTGCTAAAACTTTCCCATAACTAAAATTGGAAAAAGATAAGTTTTTATTTGGTCAAGTAGTCTAATCATCCCCCCTCTAGACATACTTTCGATCCTAAAGATGCCAACAATAATGAGAAATGTTGCTGCTTGAACAATGGTGGTCGATAGACCCAAATTATGATATACTGCGAGATCCCATCATAAATTAAGTTGTTAGTATTATCATATAATTTGTTAACGCTTACTCGCATCCTTGGAACATGAGAATACATGCCTTCATAGCAAATGGTTACTTTGGTTGCAGATGTTTCATGTAACTGGGAGATCATAAAGTTAGCTTATGAGTACACTGATACATCTCCAACTTATCTATAATTTTGGATTGTTTCATGCTATTATAGTATAAATCTTGGATGTTTTATATGCAATTTCATATCATTTTTTGCGACTAACCTATTAACCTAGTGCTCTGTGTCAGTTGCTGTTTTTGGCTTTTCAAAAAATCAATATCAAACAAAGTCCAAACAGAGAAAAAACTTTGGATTAACTTTTTCTAGACCAGAAGGGACCCTAAAAGGTTCGGAAGAAGACCTAAGGATTCACGAGGGAGCAACAAGCCCGGGGGCATGCCCTCCAGGCTTGTGGGCCCCTCGTGGCACCTCTTGACCTAATTCCACGTCTATAAATTCCCAAATATTCGTAAAATATCAGAGAGCCAGCTAAAAGGATTGACAACCCCCTTTTTTGCGTTGGGTGCAAACATTTGCTTATGTGTGTGCAGGTGCTGCTAACGAGGTTCTGTGTGGTTCTCCTACTGGATTGATAACCTTGGCTCTTAACTAAGGGAAATACTTCTCTACTGTACTGCTTCATCCTCTCTTCTTCGAGAAAACCCCAATGCATCTCACAAGTAGCATACACCAAAATACTATGCAAAGGTTCTTGACAATTCAAGACTGAGATTTGATCCTTCAACGATGGAGAGATACTCTCTACTCCCACCCAGTGTTATAGTTTCCATCATCGTGTCGCTAAAGGAAAGTGTATTATTGATCGGTGGGATACTAGAATACGGACACAAGAAAAGATAAAAAATGGTAACAAGGATAATTTGGTATTTGATACCAATAAGTCTTGCCTCGGGTTTTGTAACATATCTTGAAGCAAAGGAAAATTTATGCAGAAAGAAAAGGTTCACTCGATAAAGGTCTTCATGTATATGTGGAAATTAACATCAGTGTCCATATCTTGTCTGTTGATTATTGACCGGAATGTGTTCTGGGTCATGTCCACATATTACTGAACTTATAGGGTCACACTCTTAACAAAAAACGATTTATTTGAGAACTAGGATACCATAGATATCAGAGAATGACACCAGAAGAGCTCTGTATGGTTTCAGAAGTGTTCGGGATGGTTCCGGGTGTGTCCCGGGAGTGCCCCGAAGCATCCACAAATTTCTAGAACACACTAGGCGGTTCTGGAAGGAATATTCCAAGGGGGCTATGGGACTTCCCCTTGGTCGGCCCAACGGGTGGCAACCACATGGGCCCTAAAGGCGCAATAATGTGCCCCCTATAGGCTTGGGAGCAAGACGGGGGTGGAGTCCTAGGAGGACTCCTCCTCCCCTGGTTTGGCCAACCAAAGGGGGAGCCCCCTTTCGAAGTCGACCACCCCTCTTGGGCCGCATGTAAATATGTGGGAGGGTCCAAAAGTCCCTTTGGATCTACCCCCTGCATAACTAGTGTGCTCTGTCTCTACTGTCTAGTTTGAACTAGACGGATCACTAGTAGGCTCTTCTCCCTCTCATTTCTTTTAGTGTATTTTATCCCAGATGGCGAAGTGTCACCGAATCACTAATTTTGGACATGTGGATACCGCATAGGGGTCGTCTACTTGGAGTCTTGATCGGTGGAATAATTCTTGTGGCTAGGAGGTATAACCTACGTGCGGGAATCATCATATCATCACCAACATCTTCTTCCACTCCGCTGCACTCTCGTTGGTGATGTCATGTCATCTTTATAGTGTTCTATTCCCCTACAACTACCCCATAGATACCATGTCACGTCATCTGAAATTGTAGAACTGGGGTGGGGAAGGTGCAGTAGACGGTTGCCTGCCCTTCTTGCTTATACAGGAATAACATAGAGGTAAGGTGTAGTCAATCTAGAAGTGGCGAAGCCTCTCACATCAAAAGCACCATGAGTTAGTTGTAGCCCCCACCACACCTGAAGCTTTCCTAGAGACCGAAGAGGACCCTTTATTGAAGTTCTACTTAAGCTTGTAGTTCTTCTAAAAACTCTCTTGATGTTTGTTGTTACTGGAACCCTTATTCCCACCATCCCTGCCATTTCTCTTGCCTTGGAACAGTTGGTTGCCTCCTCGGCTACCATCAGCAGTGTGGTAGTTTTGATCTTGCCTGCCCAATGTTGGGGAACGTAGTAATTTCAAAAAATTTCCTACGCACACGCAAGATCATGGTGATGCAAAGAAACGAGAGGGGAGAGTGTGATCTACGTACCCTTGTAGATCGACAACGGAAGCGTTAACACAACGTAGAGGAAGTAGTCGTACGTCTTCCCGATCCGATCGATCCAAGCACCGTTACTCCGGCACCTCCGAGTTCTTAGCACACGTACAGCTCGATGACGCTCCCCGGGCTCCGATCCAGCAAAGCTTCGGGGATGAGTTCCGTTAGCACGACGGCGTGGTGACGATGAAGATGTTCTACCGGCGCAGGGCTTCGCCTAAGCACTGCAACGATATGACCGAGGTGGAATATGGTGGAAGGGGGCACCGCACACGGCTAAGGAACGATCATGAGGATCAACTTGTGTGTCCTAGGGTTCCCCCTGCCTCTGTATATAAAGGATCCAAGGGGGGGTGCGGCCGGCCTAGAGGAGGCGCGCAGGAGGAGTCCTACTCCTACCGGGAGTAGGACTCCCCTCCCGTTCCTTGTCCAACTAGGAGAAGTGGAGGGAGAGAAGGAAAGGGGGGCGCCGCCCCTCCCTCCTTGTCCAATTTAGACTAGGGGGAGAGGGGGCGCGCGGCCTGCCCTGGCAGCCCCTTGCTCTTCTCCACATTAGGCCCATAAGGCCCATTAACCCCCCGGGGGGTTCCGGTAACCCCCTCCGGCTCTCCGATTTTATCCGAAACTTCTCCGGAACCCTTCCGGTGTCTGAATATAGTCCTCCAATATATCAATCTTTATGTCTCGACCATTTCGAGACTCCTCGTCATGTCCGTGATTACATCCGGGACTCCGAACTAACTTCGGGTACATCAAAATGCATAAACTCATAATAACTGTTCATCGTAACGTTAAGCGTGCGGACCCTACGGTTCGAGAACAATGTAGACATGACTGAGACAAATCTCCGGTCAATAACCAATAGCGGGACATGGATGCCCATATTGGCTCCTACATATTCTACGAAGATCTTTATCGGTCAGACCGCATAACAACATACGTTGTTCCCTTTGTCATCGGTATGTTACTTGCCCGAGATTCGATCGTCGGTATCCAATACCTAGTTCAATCTCGTTACCGGCAAGTCTCTTTACTCGTTCCGTAATACATTATCTCGCAACTAACATATTAGTTGCAATGCTTGCAAGGCTTATGTGATGTGCATTACCGAGAGGGCCCAGAGATACCTCTCCGACAATCGGAGTGACAAATCCTAATCTCGAAATACGCCACCCAACATGTACCTTTGGAGACACCTGTATTGCTCTTTATAATCACCCAGTTTACGTTGTGACGTTTGGTAGCACCAAAGTGTTCCTCCGGCAAACGGGAGTTGCATAATCTCATAGTCATAGGAACATGTATAAGTCATGAAGAAAGCAATAGCAACATAACTAAACGATCGGGTGCTAAGCTAATGGAATGGTCATGTCAATCAGATCATTCAACTAATGATGTGACCTCGTTAATCAAATAACAACTCTTTGTTCATGGTTAGGAAACATAACCATCTTTGATTAACGAGCTAGTCAAGTAGAGGCATACTAGTGACACTCTGTTTGTCTATGTATTCACACATGTATTATGTTTCCGGTTAATACAATTCTAGCATGAATAATAAACATTTATCATGATATAAGGAAATAAATAATAACTTTATTATTGCCTCTAGGGCATATTTCCTTCAGTCTCCCACTTGCACTAGAGTCAATAATCTAGTTCACATCGCCATGTGATTTAACAGCAATAGTTCACATCACCATGTGATTAACACCCATAGTTCACATCGATATGTGATCAACACCCAAAAGGGTTTACTAGAGTCAGTAATCTAGTTCACATCGCTATGTGATTAACACCCAAAGAGTACCAAGGTGTGATCATGTTTTGCTTGTGAGATAATTTTAGTCAACGGGTCTGCCACATTCAGATCCGTAAGTATTTTGCGAATTTCTATGTCAACAATGCTCTGCACGGAGCTACTCTAGCTTATTGCTCCCACTTTCACTATGTATCTTGATCGAGACTTAGAGTCATCCAGATCTGTGTCAAAACTTGCATCGACGTAACTTTTTACGACGAACCTTTTTGTCACCTCCATAATCGAGAAACATATCCTTATTCCACTAAGGATAATTTTGACCGCTGTCCGGTGATCTACTCCTAGATCACTATCGTACTCCCTTGCCAAACTTAGTGGTACGGCATACAATAGATCTGGTATACAGCATGGCATACTTTATAGAACCTATGACTGAGGCATAGGGAATGACTTTCATTCTCTTTCTATCTTCTGCCGTGGTCGGGCTTTGAGTCTTACTCAACTTCACACCTTGTAACACAGGCAAGAAACCTTTTCTTTGACTGTTCCATTTTGAACTACTTCAAAATCTTGTCAAGGTATGTACTCATTGAAAAAACTTATCAAGTGTCTTGATCTATCTCTATAGATCTTGATACTCAGTAAGCAGCTTCACCTAGGTCTTTCTTTGAAAAACTCCTTTCAAATACTCCTTTATGCTTTGCAGAATAATTCTACATTATTTCCGATCAACAATATGTCATTCACATATACTTATCAGAAATGTTGTAGTGCTCCCACTCACTTTCTTGTAAATACAGGCTTCGCCGCAAGTTTGTATAAAACTATATGCTTTGATCAACTTATCAAAGCGTATATTCCAACTCCGAGATTCTTGCACCAGTCCATAGATGGATCGTTGGAGCTTGCATATTTAGTTAACACCTTTAGGATCGACAAAACCTTCTAGTTGCATCATATACAACTCTTCTTTAGTAAATCCATTAAGGAATGTAGTTTTGTTTATCCATTTACCAGATTTCATAAAATGCGGCAATTGCTAACATGATTCGGACAGACTTAAGCATAGATACGAGTGAGAAAATCTCATCATAGTCAACACCTTGAACTTGTCGAAAACCTTTTGCGACAATTCTAGCTTTGTAGATAGTAACACTACTATCAGCGTCCGTCTTCCTCTTGAAGATCCATTTATTTTCTATGGCTTGCCGATCATCGGGCAAGTCAACCAAAGTCCATACTTTGTTCTCATACATGGGTCATATCTCAGATTTCATGGCCTCAAACCATTTCGCGGAATCTGGGCTCATCATCGCTTCCTCATAGTTCACAAGTTCGTCATGGTCTAGTAACATGACTTCCAGAATAGGATTACCGTACCACTCTGGTGTGGATCTCACTCTGGTTTACCTACGAGATTTGGTAGTAACTTGATCTGAAGTTACATGAGCATCATCATTAGCTTCCTCACTAATTGGTGTAGTAGTCACAGGAACAGATTTCTGTGATGAACTACTTTCCAATAAGGGAGCAGGTACAGTTACCTCATCAAGTTCTACTTTCCTCCCACTCACTTCTTTCGAGAGAAACTCCTTCTCTAGAAAAACTCCGAATTTAGCAACAAAAGTCTTGCCTTCGGATTTGTGATAGAAGGTGTACCCAACAGTCTCCTTTGGGTATCCTATGAAGACATATTTCTCCGATTTGGGTTTGAGCTTATTAGGATGAAACTTTTTCATATAAGCATCACAACCCCAAACTTTAAGAAACGACAACTTTGGTTTCTTGCCAAACCACAGTTCAGATTGTGTCGTCTCAACGGACTTAGATGGTGCCCTATTTAATGTGAATGCAACTGTCTCTAATGCATAACCCCAAAATGATAGTGGTAGATCGGTAAGAGACATCATAGATCGCACTATATCTAATAAAGTACGGTTATGACGTTCGGACACACCATTACACTATGGTGTTCCAGGTGGCGTGAGTAGTGAAACTATTTCACATTGTTTTAAACTGAAGGCCAAACTCATAACTCAAATACTCTTCTCCACGATCAGATCGTAGAAATTTTATTTTCTTGTTACGATGATTTTCAACTTCACTCTGAAATTCTTTGAACTTTTCAAACGTTTCAGACTTAAGTTTCATTAAGTAGATATACCCATATCTGCTCAAATCATCTGTGAAGTTCAGAAAATAACGATACTTGCCATGAGCCTTAACACTCATCGGACCGCATACATCAGTATGTATTATTTCCAATAAGTCAGTTGCTCGCTCCGGAGAACGGAGTTTTAGTCATCTTGCCCATGAGGCATGGTTCGCAAGCATCAAGTGATTCATAATCAAGTGATTCCAAAATCCCATCAGCATGGAGTTTCTTCATGCGCTTTACACCAATATGACCTAAACGGCAGTGCTACAAATAAGTTGCACTATCATTATTAACTTTGCATCTTTTGGTTTCAATATTATGATTATGTGTATCACTACGATCGAGATCCAATGAACTATTTTCATTGGGTGTGTAACCATATAAGGTTTTATTCATGTAAACAGAACAACAATTTATTCTCTTACTTAAATGAATAACCGTATTACAATAAACATGATCAAATCATATTCATGCTTAACGCAAACACCAAATAACACTTATTCAGGTTCAACACTAATCCCGAAAGTATAGGGAGTGTGCGATGATGATCATATCAATCTTGGAACCACTTCCAACACACATCGTCACTTTACCCTTAACTAGTCTCTGTTTATTCTGCAACTCCCGTTTCGAGTTACTAATCTTAGCAAGTGAACTAGTATCAAATACTGAGGGGTTGCTATAAACACTAGTAAAGTACACATCAATAACATGTATATCAAATATACTTATGTTCACTTTGCCATCCTTCTTATCTGCCAATCACTTGGGGTAGTTCCGCTTCCAGTGACCAGTCCCTTTGCAGTAGAAACACTTAGTCTCAGGATTAGGACCAGACTTGGGTTTCTTCACTTGAGCAGCAACTTGCTTGCTGTTCTTCTTGAAGTTCCCCTTTCTTCCCTCTGCCCTTTTCTTGAAACTAGTGGTCTTGTCTACCATCAACACCTGATGTTTTTCTCGATTTCTACCTTCGTCAATTTCCGCATTACAAAGAGCTTGGGAATCATTTCCGTTATCCTTTGCATATCATAGTTCATCACAAAGTTCTACTAACTTGGTGATGGTGACTAGAGAATTCTGTCAATCACTATCTTATCTGGAAGATTAACTCCCACTTGATTCAAGCGATTGTTGTACTCAGACAATCTGGGCACATGCTCACTAGTTGAGCGATTCTCCTCCATCTTTTAGCTATAGAACCTGTTGGAGACTTTCATATCTCTCAACTCGGGTATTTGCTTGAAATATTAACTTCAACTCCTGGAACATCTCATATGCTCCATGACGTTCAAAACGTCTTTGAAGTCCCGATTCTAAGCCATTAAGCATGGTGCACTAAACTATCAAGTAGTCATCATATTGAGCTAGCCAAACGTTCATAACGTCTGCATCTGCTCCTGTAATAGGTCCGTCACCTAGCGGTGCATCAAGGACATAATTCTTCCGTGCAGCAATGAGGATAAACCTCATATCACGGATCCAATCCGCATCATTGCTACTAACATCTTTCAACACAATTTTCTCTAGGAACATATCAAAATAAACACAGGGAAACAACAACGCGAGCTATTGATATACAACATAATTTGCAAAATACTACCAGGACTAAGTTCATGATAAATTTAAGTTCAATTAATCATATTACTTAAGAACTCCCACTTAGATAGACATCCCTCTAATCCTCTAAGTGATTACGTGGTCCAAATCAACTAAACCATGTCCGATCATCACGTGAGATGGAGTAGTTTCATTGGTGAACATCACTATGTTGATCATATCTACTATATGATTCACGCTCGACCTTTCGGTCTCCGTGTTCCAAGGCCATATCTGTATATGCTTGGCTCGTCAAGTATAACCTGAGTATTCCGCGTGTGCAACTGTTTTGCACCCGTTGTATTTGAACGTAGAGCCTATCACACTCGATGATCACGTGGTGTCTCAGCACGAAGAACTTTCGCAGCGGTGCATACTCAGGGAGAACACTTCTTGATAATTAGTGAGAGATCATCTTATAATGCTACCGTCAATCAAAGCAAGATAAGATGTATAGAAGATAAACATCATATGCAATCAAAATATGTGACATGATATGGCCATCATCGTCTTGCGCCTTTGATCTCCATCTCCAAAGTACTGTCATGATCTCTATCGTCACCGGCATGACACCATGATCTTCATCATCTTGATCTATATCAATGTGTCGTCACACGGTCGTCTCGCCAACTATTGCTCTTGCAACTATTGCTATCGCATAGCGATAAAGTAAAGCAATTATTTGGCGCTTGCATCTTATGCAATAAAGAGACAACCATAAGGCTTTTGCCAGTTGCCGATAACTTTAACAAAACATGATCATCTCATACAACAACTTATATCTCATCACGTTTTGACCATATCACATCACAACATGCCCTGCAAAAACAAGTTAGACGTCCTCTACTTTGTTGTTGCAAGTTTTACGTGGCTGCTACGGGCTTAAGCAAGAACCAATCTTACCTACGCATTAAAATCACAACGATAGTTTGTCAAGTTGGTGTTGTTTTAACCTTCGCAAGGACCGGGCATAGCCACACTCAGTTCAACTAAAGTTGGAGAAACTGTCACCCGCAAGCCACCTCTGTGCAAAGCACGTCGGGAGAACCGGTCTCGCGTAAGCGTACGCGTAATGTTGGTCCGGGCCGCTTCGTCCAACAATACCGCCGAACCAAAGTATGACATGCTGGTAAGCAGTATGACTTATATCGCCCACAACTCACTTGTGTTCTACTCGTGCATATAACATCAACATATAAAACCTAGGCTCGGATGCCACTGTTGGGGAACGTAGTAATTTCAAAAAAATTCCTACGCACATGCAAGATCATGGTGATGCATAGCAATGAGAGGGGAGAGTGTGATCTACGTACCCTTGTAGATCGACAACGGAAGCGTTAACACAACGTAGAGGAAGTAGTCGTACGTCTTCCCGATCCGACTGATCCAAGCACCGTTACTCCGGCACCTCCGAGTTCTTAGCACACGTACAGCTCGATGACGCTCCCCGGGCTCCGATCCAGCAAAGCTTCGGGGATGAGTTCCGTTAGCACGACGGCGTGGTGACGATGAAGATGTTCTACCGGCGCAGGGCTTCGCCTAAGCACTGCAACGATATGACCGAGGTGGAATATGGTGGAAGGGGGCACCGCACACGGCTAAGGAACGATCATGAGGATCAACTTGTGTGTCCTAGGGTTCCCCCTGCCTCTGTATATAAAGGATCCAAGGGGGGGTGCGGCCGGCCTAGAGGAGGCGCGCAGGAGGAGTCCTACTCCTACCGGGAGTAGGACTCCCCTCCCGTTCCTTGTCCAACTAGGAGAAGTGGAGGGAGAGAAGGAAAGGGGGGCGCCGCCCCTCCCTCCTTGTCCAATTTAGACTAGGGGGAGAGGGGGCGCGCGGCCTGCCCTGGCAGCCCCTTGCTCTTCTCCACATTAGGCCCATAAGGCCCATTAACCCCCCGGGGGGTTCCGGTAACCCCCCGGTGCTCCGGTTTTATCCGAAACTTCCCCGGAACCCTTCCGGTGTCCGAATATAGTCGTCCAATATATAAATCTTTATGTCTCGACCATTTCGAGACTCCTCGTCATGTCCGTGATCACATCCGGGACTCCGAACTAACTTCGGTACATCAAAATGCATAAACTCATAATAACTGTCATCGTAACGTTAAGCGTGCGGACCCTACGGGTTCGAGAACAATGTAGACATGACCGAGACATGTCTCCGGTCAATAACCAATAGCGGAACCTGGATGCTCATATTGGCTCCTACATATTCTACGAAGATCTTTATCGGTCAGACCGCATAACAACGTACGTTGTTCCCTTTGTCATCGGTATGTTACTTGCCCGAGATTCGATCGTAGGTATCTCAATACCTAGTTCAATCTCGTTACCGGCAAGTCTCTTTACTCATTCCATAATACATCATCTCGCAACTAACTCATTAGTTGCAATGCTTGCAAGGCTTATGTGATGTGCATTACCGAGAGGGCCCAGAGATACCTCTCCGACAATCGGAGTGACAAATCCTAATCTCGAAATACGCCAACCCAACATGTACCTTTGGAGACACCTGTAGAGCTCCTTTATAATCACCCAGTTACGTTGTGACGTTTGGTAGCACACAAAGTGTTCCTCCGGCAAACGGGAGTTGCATAATCTCATAGTCATAGGAACATGTATAAGTCATGAAGAAAGCAATAGCAACATACTAAACGATCGGGTGCTAAGCTAATGGAATGGGTCATGTCAATCACATCATTCTTCTAATGATGTGATCCCGTTAATCAAATAACAACTCTTTTGTTTATGGTTAGGAAACATAACCATCTTTGATTAACGAGCTAGTCAAGTAGAGGCATACTAGTGACACTTTGTTTGTCTATGTATTCACACAAGTATTATGTTTCCGGTTAATACAATTCTAGCATGAATAATAAACATTTATCATGATATAAGGAAATAAATAATAACTTTATTATTGCCTCTAGGGCATATTTCCTTCACCCAACCCCCTGGACGGCGGCGACGCTTCCCTACATCGATCAACATCCCACTTCAACTTCTCTCTCATATCTTATACCCCGCATCATTCTTCCTTGGACATGAACTCCTCGTAGTGTCATTTTCCAGGCCTCTCCTCTCCTCTGCTACCAATGGCAACGATTTGAGCAAAAGATCTTCAGAGAGGAGGAGGAGGAGGAGATGATACACGACACAAAGATCTAGCATAGTGACCCAGCTACCGCAATTTGAAGCTAGAGATCAAAAACATAGAGAGGGATCCAGGGTTCTCTCTTGATCCAGAGCCACCTTGTATAGGGGCCTGAAGATGGTGTGGTTGCACTAGGACAGGAACTCAATGGGATAGATTTACTACCTGATGCGGTTGGATCCTGGCTCGAGTTTGTTGCAACATCCAATCGGCGTACCTGATCAACGCCATGTACCTGACCACCTCCATCAATCCAGTCAGATCCCCACTCAACGCGAGAGCCCTGGAACCTGGTTGGGTCACACCGACAAATTGAGGGTAAGTGGTGTGGTCGGAACCCAGTGACCAGGCACATTGAGGGAGTCCTGGATTAAGGGGTCTCCGGACAGCCGGACTATATCCTTTGGCCGGACTGTTGGACCATGAAGATACAAGATTGAAGACTTCGTCCCGTGTCCGGATGGGACTTTTCTTGGCGTGGAAGGCAAGCTTGGCAATACGGATATGTAGATCTCCGCCCTTGTAACCGACTCTGTGTAATCCTAGCCCCCTCCGGTGTCTATATAAACTGGAGGGTTTAGTCCGTAGGACAACAGACAATCATTCCATAGGTTGGCTTCTAGGGTTTAGCCTCTACGATCTCGTGGTAAATCAACTCTTGTAATACTCATATCATCAAGATCAATCAAGAAGGACATAGGGTATTACCTCCATCAAGAGGGCCCGAACCTGGGTAAACATCGTGTCCCCTGCCTCATGTTACCATCTGCCTTAGACGCACAGTTCGGGACCCCCTACCCGAGATTCGCCGGTTTTGACACCGACATTGGTGCTTTCATTGAGAGTTACACTATGCCGTCACCATAAGGCTTGATGGCTCCTTCGATCATCGGTAACGATGCGGTCCAGGGTGAGGTTTTCCTCCCCGGACAGATCCTCGTATTCGGCGGCTTCGCACTGCGAGCCAACTCGCTTGGCCATTTGGAGCAGATCGATAGCAACGCCCCTGGCCATCAGGTCTGGTTCGGAAACCTAAACAGCACTGCCGACATCCGTGGAGACTTGATCTTCGACAGATTCGAGCCCATGTCAGGTGCGCCGCATGATCACGACGAGCATGATTTAGCTCTGCCGTCGGACAGTGTTCGGGAGATCACACCTACAACTACTCCAGCCTTCAATCCGGAGAAAATGGCGCCATCCGAGGATGGAGGGATAGACCCCGCCATGGAGGCTGCACTCTCAGTGGCGATGGAGCCGGATACTGACTTCACCCCTTACAAGAGCCGTGTTGCCGAACCACTGGATTCGTCTCCGGCCACGGA
The DNA here is from genome assembly GCF_003073215.2 of Triticum urartu. NCBI lineage: Eukaryota > Viridiplantae > Streptophyta > Magnoliopsida > Poales > Poaceae > Triticum > Triticum urartu. The sequence goes on from NC_053022.1 coordinate 39,106,654, forward strand.
CTCCGATCCGCCTGCATCTGTGCCTATCGAATCCGATTGGGCGCCGAACATGGAGTTCACCTCCGTGGATATCTTTCAGCACTTGCCCTTCGGTGATGTGATAAATTCATTAAGGTCTCTCACCTTGTCAGGAGAACCTTGGTCGAACTATGTCCAGCTAGAATGGGATGCGGACGACGAAGAAATTCGCTCCCCACCCACCACCCACTTAGTAGCCACTATCGACGATTTAACCGACAAGCTCGACTTCGACTCCGAAGACATCGACGGTATGGACGATGATGCAGGAGACGAACAGGAACCAACGCCCATAGGGTGCTGGACTGGCACCTCATCATATGATATATACATGGTGGACACCCCCAAAGAAGGCAATGGCGATGGAACAGCAGAGGATGACCCCTCCAAGAAGCAACCCAAGCGCCGACGTCAGCGGCACCGCTCTAATTCCCGCCATAGAAAAAGTAGTGATACCGGCACAAGAGACAATAACACTCCGGATAGTGCCGAAGACGACAACAATCCCCCCCAGCACGATTTAGAGCGGGAGGGTGAACAAGCTAGCCCTCCAGAGCGGGCAGCAAATGGAGAATCGGAGGAGGACAATTACATGCCTCTCTCCGAAGACGAGGTGAGCCTCGGCGACGAAGAATTTATCGTGCCTGAGGATCCTGTCAAACAAGAGCGCTACAAGCGTCGGCTTATAGCCACAGCAAATAGCTTGAAGAAAAAGCAACAACAGCTTCGAGCTGATCAAGATTTGCTAGTAGACAGATGGATTGAAGTCCTCGTGGCCGAGGAATGCGAACTCGAGCGCCCAGCCAAGAGTTATCCAAAGCGCAGGTTGCTACCTCACCTGGAGGAGGAAGCATTGAAACCCGCATCACCAGCATATGATGCGGCTGACGGACCACCTCGTGGCCAAGACAGAAAGGCATTTCAGCCCAAAGTCCAGCCCGCACAACGCCGCCAATCAAAAAAAAATACCAAGACCTGCAAGACGTATTGGAAAACAAGGCAAAACATGCAAGATCGATCTACGGATCACGGGGGCGTGCACTAATACGCGACGATGATCGTCACGCCGGATACACTAAAAGCAAATCCGGCCGAGCCGAACACGGCAGACAAGACTCGTATGAACCGCGTCGTGATATAGCCCGGCACAGAGGCGCCGCACACCCCTTATGCTTCACTGATGAAGTAATGGATCACGAATTCCCAAAAGGGTTTAAACCCGTAAACATCGAATCATACGATGGTACTACAGACCCCGCGGTATGGATAGAAGACATCTTCCTCCACATTCACATGTCTCGCGGGGATGACCTACATGCCATCAAGTATCTCCCGCTAAAATTCAAATGGCCGGCTCGGCATTGGCTCAATAGCTTGCCGGCAAACTCCATCGGAAGTTGGGAGAACCTGGCAGAGGCATTCCTGGACAATTTCCAAGGCACTTATGTGCGACCGCCGGACGCTGACTGATACTTCTCCAACGTATCTATAATTTTTTATTGTTCCATGCTATTATATTATCAACTTTGGATGTTTATGGGCTTTATTATACACTTTTATATTATTTTCGGGACTAACCTATTAACCCAGAGCCCAGTGCCAGTTTCTGTTTTTTCCTTGTTTTAGAGTATCGCAGAAAAGGAAAAACAAATGGAGTCCAATTGACCTGAAACTTCACAAAACTTATTTTTGGACAAGAAGAAACCAAGAAGACTTGGAGTGCATGTAAGGGGGTCAACAAGGAAGCCATGAGGCAGGGGGCAAGCCCCCCCCCCCTGGGCGCCCCCTCCACCCTCATGGGCCTCTCATGGCTCCCCTGACGTACTTCTTCCACCTATATATCTCCATATACCCTAAAATGATCAGGGGGCATAATAGATCGGGAGTTCCACCGCCAAAAGCCTCCGTAGCCACCAAAAACCAATCTAGACCCATTCCGGCACCCTGCCGGAGGGGGAAATCCTTCTCCGGTGGCCATCTTCATCATCCTGGTGCTCTCCATGACGAGGAGGGAGTAGTTCTCCCTCGGGGCTGAGGGTATGTACCAGTAGCTATGTGTTTGATCTCTCTCTCTCGTGTTCTTGATTTGGCACGATCTTGATGTATCGCGAGCTTTGCTATTATATTTGGATCCTATGATGTTTCTTCCCCCCTCTACTCTCTTGTAATGGATTGAGTTTCCCCTTTGAAGTTATCTTATCGGATTGAGTCTTTAAAGATTTGAGAACACATGATGTATGTCTTGACGTGTGTATCTGTGGTGACAATGGGATATCACATGATTCACTTGATGTATGTTTTGGTGATCAACTTGCGGGTTCCGCCCATGAACCTATGCATAGGGGTGGGCACACGTTTTCGTCGTGATTCTCCGGTAGAAATTTTGGGGCACTCTTTGAGGTTCTATGTGTTGGTTGAATAGATGAATCTGAGATTGTGTGATGCATATCGTATAATCATACCCACGGATACTTGAGGTGACATTGGAGTATCTAGGTGACATTAGGGTTTTGGTTGATTTGTGTCTCAAGGTGTTATTCTAGTACGAACTATAGGGCTGTTTGTGACACTTATAGGAATAGCCCAACGGATTGATTAGAAAGAATAACTTTGAGGTGGTTTCGTACCCTACCATAATATCTTCGTTTGTTCTCCGCTATTAGTGACTTTGGAGTGACTCTTTGTTGCATGTCGAGGGATAATTATATGATCCAATTATGTTATTATTGTTGAGAGGACTTGCACTAGTGAAAGTATGAACCCTAGGCCTTGTTTCCTAGCATTGCAATACCGTTTATGCTCACTTTTATCATTAGTTACCTTGCTGTTTTTATAATTTCAGATTACAAATATCTTTATCTACCATCCATATACCACTTGTATCACCATCTCTTCGCCGAACTAGTGCACCTATAAAATTTACCATTGTATTGGGTGTGTTGGGGACACAAGAGACTCTTTGTTATTTGGTTGCAGGGTTGCTTGAGAGAGACCATCTTCATCCTACGCCTCCTATGGATTAATAAACCTTAGGTCATCCACTTGACGGAAATTTGCTACTGTCCTACAAACCTCTGCACATGGAGGCCCAACAACGTCTACAAGAAGAAGGTTGTGTAGTAGACATCAAGCTCTTTTCTGGCGCCGTTGCCAAGGAGGTGAGTGCTTGAAGGTATTTCTTTAGATCTTGCAATCGAGTCTTTTTGTTTCTTGTTTTATCTCTAGTTTAGTTTATAAAAGAAAACTATAAAAAATGGAATTAAGTTTGCCTCATACGCTTTATCTTTTTAATATCTATCATGAGAATAAGGATTCCGATAATTGTGCTCAAGTGCTAGAAGAAGAATGCATTAGAATGATGAGCATGATTGCAATGTTGTTAGTATGAATTCCTTGAATGTATATGATGCTAATGATATGCAAAGCCACAAGCTTGGGGAAGTTATGTTGGATGAAGATGATATTTTTTGTCCCCCGAGTTTTGATGAGCAAATTTATTGTGATGAAAGCATGCCTCCTATCTATGATGATTATTGTGATGACACGTATGATTTAAAGAATAATGATAACAATGAAACTTGTCATCTTGATTTCAATTTTCAATCCCATGATAGTTACTTTGTTGAGTTTGCTCCCACTACTATTCATGAGAAGTTTGCTTATGTGGAGAGTAGTAAATTTTCTATGCTTGTAGATCATGAAAAGAATGCTTTAGGTGCTGGTTATATTGTTGAATTCATTCATGATGCTACTGAAAATTATTATGAGGGAGGAACATATGCTTGTAGGAATTGCAATAATACCAAGTTTCCTCTCTATGTGCTTAAAGTTTTGAAGTTATGCCCTCCTATGCTAGTTGATTATTGTTCCCATAAGTTGTTTGCTCACAAAATCCCTATGCATAGGAAGTGAGTTAGACTTAAATGTGCTAGTCATATTCTTCATGATGCTCTCTTTATGTTCCAGTTCTTATCCTTTATGTGACCATCATTGAAATCATCATGCCTAGCTAGGGGCGTTAAACGATAGCGCTTGTTGTGAGGCAACCCAACTTTATTTTTATTCCTTGATTTTTGTTCCTGTTTAGTAATAAATAATTAATCTAGACTCTTTTATGATTGAGTTTTTATGTTTTAATTAGTGTTTGTGCCAAGTAGAACCGTTGGGAAGACTTGGGGAAAGTCTTGTTGATCTTGCTGTAAAAAAATAGAAACTTTAGCGCTCACGAGAATTGCTGTTATTTTTTATTGGAGAGCGATATTTATTTAATTCTTTTTGTAGATGATTAATAGATAAATTCCTCACGTCCAGAAATTTATTTGAAAATTTTATGAGTTCCATAAGTTTGCGTTAGCTACAGATTACTACAGACTGTTCTGTTTTTGACAGATTCTGTTTTTCGTGTGTTGTTTGCTTATTTTGATGAATCTATGGCTAGTAAAATAGTTTATAAACCATAGAGAAGTTGTAATAAAGTAGGTTTAACACAAATATAAATAAAGAATGAGTTCATTACAGTAACTTGAAGTGGTCTTTTGTTTTCTTTCGCTAACGGAGCTTACGGGTTTTCTGTTAAGTTTTGTGTTGTGAAGTTTTCATGTTTTGGGTAAAGATTCGGTGGACTATGGAATAAGGAGTGGCAAGAGCCTAATCTTGGGGATGCCCAAGGCATCCCAAGGTAATATTCAAGGACAACCAAGAGCCTAAGCTTGGGGATGCCCCAGAAGGCATCCCGTCTTTCATCTTTGTTCATCGGTAACTTTACTTGGAGCTATATTTTTATTCGCCACATGATATGTGTTTTGCTTGAAGCGTCATTTTATTTTATTTAGTTTTGCTTGATGTTTGAATAAAATAACAAGATCTGAAATTCTTAAATGTTAGAGAGTCTTCACATATTTTCATAATTATTTGACTACTAATTGATCTTCACTTATATCTTTCGGAGTAGTTTGTCATTTTGCTCTAGTGCTTCACTTATATCTTTTTAGAGCACGGTGGTGGTTTTATTTTATAGAAATAGATGAACTCTCATGTGTCACTTATATTATTTTGAGAGTCCTAAACAGCATGGTAATTTGCTTTGGTTATGAATCTAGTCCTAATATGATGGGCATCCAAGAGGGATATAATAAAAACTTTCATATAAAGTGCATTGAATACTATGAGAAGTTTGATACTTGATGATTGTTTTGAGATATGAGGATGGTAATATTTGAGTAATGCTAGTGAGTAGTTGTGAATTTGAGAGATACTTGTGTTGAAGTTTGTGATTCCCGTAGCATGCACGTATGGTGAACCGTTATGTGATGAAGTCAGAGCATGATTTATTTATTGATTGTCTTCCTTATGAGTGGTGGTCGGGGACGAGCGATAGTCTTTTCCTACCAATCTATCCCCCTAGGAGCATGCGCGTAGTACTTTGTTTCTATAACTAATAGATTTTTTCAATAAGTATGTGAGTTCTTTATGACTAATGTTCAGTCCATGGATTATACGCACTCTCACCCTTCCACCATTGCTAGCCTCTCTAATACCGCGCACCTTTCGCCGGTATCATACACCCACCATATACCTTCCTCAAAACAGCCACCATACCTACCTATTATGGCATTTCCATAGCCATTCCGAGATATATTGCCATGTAACTTTCCACCGTTTCGTTTATTATGACACACATCATCATTGTCATATTGCTTTGCATGATCATGTAGTTGACATCGTATTGGCAAAGCCACCGTCCATAATTTTTCATACATGTCACCCTTGATTCATCGCAATCCCGGTACACCGCCGTAGGCATTCATATAGAGTCATACTTTGTTCTAGTATCGAGTTGTAATCATTGAATTGTAAATAAATAGAAGTGTGATGATCATCATTTTCTAGAGCATTTTCCCAAGTGAGGAATAAAAAAGGCCATAAAAAGAGAAAGCCCAAATAAAAAAAGAGGCCATAAAAAAAGAGTAAAGGCCCAAATAAAAAAATGAGAGAAAAAGAGAGAAGGGACAATGCTACTATCCTTTTACCACACTTGTGCTCCAAAGTAGCACCATGATCTTCATGATAGAGAGTCTCCTATGTTGTCACTTTCATATACTAGTGGGAATCTTTCATTATAGAACTTGGCTTGTATATTCCAATGATGGGCTTCTCAAAATGCCCTAGGTCTTCGTGAGCAAGCGAGTTGGATGCACACCCACTTAGTTCTTTTTGTTGAGGTTTCATATACTTATAGCTCTAGTGCATCCGTTGCATGGCAATCCCTACTCACTCACATTGATATCTATTGATGGGCATCTCCATAGCCCGTTGATATGCCTAGTTGATGTGAGATTATATTCTCCTTTTTGTCTTCTCCACAACCACCATTATATTTCACCTATAGTCCTATGTCCATGGCTCACGCTCATGTATTGCGTGAAGATTGAAAAAGTTTGGGAACATCAAAAGTATGAAACAATTACTTGGCTTGTCATCGGGGCTGTGCATGATTTAAATATTTTGTGTGGTGAAGATAGAGCATATCCAGACTATATGATTTTGTAGGGATAGCTTTCTTTGGCCATGTTATTTTGAGAAGACATGATTGCTTAGTTAGTATGCTTGCAGTATTATCACTACAGCAGGACAGAGCTTTTGTAACACCGTCTTGTGTTACTATAGGGCCAAAAGTGTGTTACTAGGTCTTGTAGTAACATAGTTTGAAATGTGTTCCATTAGACCGTGTTACTAAGAGGTGTCAACTGTCACACATAGTAATTGTTACCATATATTTAAAAATGTGTTACAGTTACGTTGTAGTAACATGTGTATTATGTATTACCAAACACACTGGTAACACATTTTTGTACTTATAGTAACATCGTTAGTAACATATTTCCATACACATAGAACATAGTTGGTAACATGTTTTTGTAAGTATAGTAACACAATTGGTAACACATTTTTTTAATCTTCGGTACACAACCAGTAACATAATATCCAAATATTGTAACACTACAGTTTATAGTTGTCAACTACTCTAGTAACGAAATTTGTATCTATAGTAACACCATCGGTAACACTACTATATCAATACGGTAACATGATTAATCTATTTATTTTTTTATTATTAACAACAAAATTTGATATCTATTTTATGGAATATAAATTTATTTAATAAAATCAATGCAATTGCACAAATAGTTAATAATTTTATTATTATGCTTTGAAACATCAAAATGATATATAAATTGAAGCATAACACATATAGAAATTCAAAATATGAAGCTATTTATTACGAATATACAAGAGCATATGATACATATGCATTACAGTAAAGATATCATTCATATCATTTTGAGCGTAGAGAACACAACTATGGAGAATATTACAACATAGCATTTGAATCAATTCGACGAAAGAAAAAGATCCTTCTGGATGATATTACATTTTTCAATCTATGTATGTAAACTACGACTATTGGTAGCTAAAATCTTCAAATTTTATTTGCTTCTTGATCCAAGAATTCCGCTGCAAATCATTTACCCTTCTCTCGAATCTGTAAAAGAAAATTGCACCTTAGATATATGTAATTAAATGTACACAAATATGATTTCAGAATGTGTAAGAGAATATTTTAACTTCCAAAAGTGAAAGGCCATGCAATTAAGTATCCCGAAGAGAAAGCCTCACCAATTGTCTTGCAATTGGAAACTTCCCTTACCAACTCCTCATTATCAAGAATAGGTTGATCTATACACACAAGGGTAAATTCATCACCTAACTCAATACCACGAGCCTTAGTTCTTGGATCAGTACTTCGAATACTACTTTGGAAGCAGCCTATATTATGATCAATATTAGCATTCGACGGCAATGATAATATAATTTGCATGAACAACATCAGCTCTCTTAATGTCAGCCCAGTATCGGTGCCCCAAAAAACTAAATAAACTGGACCCGACATTGAAGTCTAATGCCCAAGGTTACCTCACTTGCTAATGCTTGGTTTACTTGCATATAGCAAATTGAGCAAAATTTGTAACAAAATTCATTTTTCAAGGAGGCATGATAATGTGGTTTGGGTTGGGAATTTGGGTGCAGTAAACCATGCCCCTTGGCGGATCTTTACCTCGATGGAAGAAGTGCACCTTTTTTTGAGCGAGCTGGGTGTGGCTGTTCAGTTCTAGTCCCCTGCTGGTTCAGTCTTGGAAAATATTCACCCGTAAGATCCCTCGTTTCCCTCACCTTCCAAGAGACAATAATATTAGATGAAATGATATTCATATCTTGAAGCTACATTAAGCTGCAACTTCAAAACTCAAGACCTTCTCCTTAGACACATACAGATGGACAGCTTTCACAATCTCAGGGTAGGATAACATTTTCATCACAAGACCTTGATCATAAATGTAAACTAAGCAGGGGCTACCTAGACGGGGTTTTTTTTTGCATAGAACAGCAAGTCAATTGCCTGAAAGCTATCTTCCTCGATCATCAAGATTAAGTCATAATACGAGACATCAGGCCTCATCATGGATATTTGTAAATTTTGGCTTCAACAGGGACAATTTAATTTGCCAATAGACATGAATTCATAGCAGATAAATGAGGGAAGGAGGAAGGAGAAAGGAGAATCCACCTAGGACAAGATTGTAGTCTCAGACAGGGAAATCAAGCAATACAAGTTGTGGAAGTCCCCTCAGCAATTTGGGTCCCAGAACCGATGAAACCTACCAAAAGAAACATGTGAATGGACAGGGCAGAGAAGTACACAGTAGCATGTCAATGCACTATCAGCTTATCATAACTAAAATAGAGAGAGGAGGTACAAGACCATGAGTCCAGCCACACACACAGATATAATGTTGCCGATATATGGATTTAGGACATGTTTAAGTCGAAAACTGTACAGATTATGCAAACTTAGCAGTATTCATGCGACGGATAAGATTTTGTTAAGCACTAGATGACAGGAGAGTAGCAGCATGTTGCCTCATCTGCCATCCCATTAAGTTGTTTATGAAGCAGCAGCCAAGGTGGCACAGTGTGGCAACAAACAATATTAGTGTGGATGTTCGCCATGATATTGCTACATCAAGTGTATGCACATCTACAATTTCACCAACTATTAAGGGCGATATAAAATCATCACTACATCAGGGACACTGAAAATTGATTCCAATGCAAATATACGAAATAATTTAAGATGGGTGAGATGTCAAAATCTTCAAAGAAGCTAGAGACTCCTACAAGTAGAAGTCCTGATGATGTTGACTGCTTCCCTAAACAAAAGGGAAAACGGAAGTCCATCTGAGTTTGAGATTAACAAAAGCAATCCTTCAATCAAGGGAACTCCAAAAAGCTTGCATCGGTTGAGCCAAGATTTGAACCATAGGGGGGGGGGGGGGGGGGGGGAAGCACTACTGTTGATGTAAAAGATGGAATATTACAGTATATTAAGTCTTGTGAAAGTGTCAATGATAAATCATAAAATTGTTGTCTAGAACTAAAAAAATGACAATTCTCGACAAGAATGTTGCAGCTCAAAGTTGAAGCAATTGGTTTGAAAAATAATTTACCACATTAGTTGTTCATGTCTTTCGTTTCATCTTTGACTACTATATATAAAAGGACACATAATTACTACTCCCTCCGTTCCTAAATACTTATCTTTCTAGGCATTTCAACAAGTGACTACATACGGAGCAAAATGAGTGAATCTACATTCTAAAATATGTCTATATACATCCGTATGTAGTAGTCATTTGAAATGTGTAGAAAGACAAATATTTAGGAACGGAGGAAGTAGATTACTTTGCTGTCTTATATGAAACATTAATTAACCAGTTTAAGGTCTTAATTTATAAAATAAAAAATCCACTCTCATCGTTCATAGGTATATAATGTATCGTAGTACATATGAATGGATCGACCTGATTGATGGATTAGGCACTGGCCCATCGCAAAATTAGTCAGTCACTACCGTACATGGTTTATGGAGCTTTACTACATCAGTGATGGTTTAATTATTTGTGTACGTATGGGCTAATTATGCAATTAGCTGCGGCCATTACGCATATACGGTACACACTGTCTGCTACGAATCGTTGAGGGGGCGAGCCATTGGCAGGGGTCTGAACCCTGATGGCCCCTCCATGTCTCTGCCCCTGCATCAATATAGGAGAAAATTCTCAACCCCCCATCCCACCTCCACCCGGTATCGATCTGCCGCTTCCTCGACCTGGCTCCGTGCCGCTTCCTCGATCTGCCTCGCCGCCAGTTCCTCGATCTGCCTCGCCGCCGTTTGGATCGTTGCGGCGACGGCTTTGTCGGTCTTCAGCTCCGGCACCTACATCTTAAAGGAGCACGATCTCGTCGCTGGTATGGATCTGAACGCCACCCCTTCCCTGATCTGACTGTTACGAATAGGTGCATGCTAGGTGAAACGCCACTATATTGGAAGAAAATTTCTTATTTGACATTGTCTTAAAATCTGGTTCCTTATTTGACACTGAAAAAGTTTTTCTTCCCTATTTGACACTAGTTCTAAATTTTATTCCCTATATGACACTTCCGTTCATTTTGAGTCTAAATGACACCTGAAAAAACAATTTTGCCCCTCATGTGGTATATGTGCGCGCGTGCATGTGCTGTTGCGTGTGTGGGTGCACGCGCACATGTGTGCTGCTGCTGCATGTTTGTGTGCATGTGTGCTGCTGCGTGTGTGTTTGCTACTGCGTGTGTACGTGCGCGTGTGTGTTGTTGTGTGCCTATGTGTTGCCTGCGTGTGTGCTGCTGCGTGTGTGTATGTGGGTGTGTTGCTGCGTGTGTGTGTGCACGCACGCGTGCGTGTGTGTGCGCGTGCGTGTGTGTTGGTGCATGTGTATGTGTTGATGCGTGTGTACTTCTGCTTTCGCACTGATGCTGCGTGTGTGCACTATTGCCCCCCACACACATACCACATGAGGGGCAAAAGAGTCTTTTCAGGTGTCATTTAGACTTAAAATAGACGAAAATGTCATATAGGGAATAAAATTTAGAACTTGTGTCAAATAAAGAAGAAAAACTTTTTTCAAATAAGGAAGCAGATTTTAAGATAATGTCAAATAAGAAATTTTCTCGGAATATATGAGGGAGAACAAGGAATCGAACTCTTCACCTAATGAAGATTAAACAATGCCAACCACACCAAGCTGCCAAGCTAGTCCACTTAAAGAAATGAGACCTATTAACCCTTCTCCTAGAGATACATTATAAACCCTTCCGCAAAAAAGAGATGTTATATACCCAGAATTAATTATTTGAAAAGAAATTCAAAAAAAGAAATAAAAAACCATCAATTCTGAAAAAGTTCAAAAATAGAAAAAGTTCCTAAAAATGAAAAAGTTCGTCAATTTTGAAAAAAAGTTCATCCATTTGAAAAAAAGTGCACCGCGTTTAAAAAAAGTTCATCGATTTTGAAAAAAAATCATAAAATTTTTATAAAAAGTTAAGAAAAACCTAAAAGCGTTCATGATTTTTTAAATACATCAATTTAAAAAAATCATGAAACTTGAAACAAAATCCATCAAAATTCAAAAACAAAACATGGGTTTTGGAAAAATATTCATCAATTTAGAAAAAGATCATCAAATTTCAAAAAAAAGTTCATCGATTTGAAGAAACGTTCACGTATTTATGAAAAATCATTGAACCAGGAAAAATAAAAAAGGAAAAAATAGTAAACCAAAAAATGAAAAAAAAGAATTAAATAGATGAAAAGTTGAATGTGCCAACAGCCAACTGGGTGGTGTGGTGGTTACACCAGCCTACCCATAGGAACTAAGTTGCTTGTTCGATTCTCAAACGTCTCACTTTTTTTGCGAAGTAAGACACGGGAAAGCAAACATTCAATGGGCCGGCCCATCGCGGGGGCGCTTCAGGCGCCTTCTTGCAAAAACACTAGTAACAGGCGCGTGAAGCGTCAAATAGGGTCTTCCTGGAGGTTGAGCTGCCGACGCTTCAGTTTCGGCCGGCTCACGGTCGCTACACTGTTAATTTCTTTTCTGTTTATTTTTTGTTTTGTTTCGGTTTCTATTTATTTTCTTTTCCTTTTTCCTTTTTTTATTTTTTGTTTCTTATAGTTCATTGCGTTTATTAGAAATTGTTCAACGAATGTACAAATGTTTACTGTGATTTTTGGATTTTTTCAATGTATATTACCAAAAAAAAATCAATGTGTACTCGAGAATTGTTCAACATGTTTAAAAAAAAATTCAATGCACATTAAAAAACTGTTCAATGCATATATTCATATTTGTTTTTCAACTATGTTCACCTAGATTTAAAAATTTCATTGTGTGTTATTACAATTGTTTGTTGTACATTAATAAAATGTTCAACGGATTTTTACAAAATTTTCAATTTGCATTTTTCGATAATTTTCAAAATAAGTTTGATATTTCAACTATCGTGTTGTGACTCTATCAATAGAACTCATCAACTAGGCTGGCCAATCACCCCTCCCTTCAACGAAGGCTCGACCGTTGCCGCCCACGAGCGGCAAATAGGAGCACTCCTAGAAAGAGCCACGTTACAAAAAGAGTCACATGACCCACCAGACACTTTAGCGACTGCATCTAGCAGGGTGCGCGAGGCCTCACTCTCCTTCTCCTGGCATCAGGCGGGATCGAACTAGAGAAAAACCAGATCAAGAGAAGGTTGCCTGAAAAATGGATCGAGCGAAGGGGCCGAAGGGAGAGGAGAGCACCAGATCGGGGGGAGCCACGTGTTTAAAGAGAAATGATCAAGGGGAGGAGAGAAAAGGAAGGAAAGGTCACAGGTCTTACCAGATAGGGAGCCGCGGTATTTGGTTCCCCGCTTGAGTCTCCCTCCTGTTCAACGGTTTTTTCATACGAACATTTGGTTCGATCATTTTTTTTGTTCGACTGCCTGCATGGTCCGTGGAGCTAAGCCAACTGCCCATGTCATTGGTCCGTGGAGCATTGTCGGTCGCAATTTTCTCCCACGTAGCTTCCATGGGAAGTCGTGTGGTAATGACGCGATCTTGGTTGAGGCAACCGACCAAGAGCGAGATCGGTCTGTCGAAGTACAATGTTTTTCTTTAACCAACTATCGAGGTCAGATGTTTCCTTTTTCTGATACGACTGCAAATATGGTCGGTTTTTTAAACTGTGGGTGTAGCTGCGATACCCCCCTCCCCATCCTTTGTCGCCATGGAGGTGGAAGGAACGAGGAGACTAGATTGACATGCCAGCCTCTCGGATATGTCGTTACAACACCGTCAGCGGTAGATCGTAGCTGGCGCATATTGTCGTTTTGTAGGACCACCAACTGCGCTCTCAGCACCGATCAAAAGTCGTCGGTCTCGCTTGTCACAACATGTTTCGGAGCCGGGCGCAACTTGTAGCATTGTCGGTCGTAGTTTTCTCCCACGCCGGTCATAGCTTCCATGGGAAGTCGTGTGGGAGTGATATGATCTTGGTCGAGGCAACCGATCAAGAGCAAGATCTGACAACTCATTGCCGATATTCATGACAACACTATCGCATCCATCGTCCCAACATCTGGGATCTCCAGATCACAACATCATCCAAGGCCCGTTGCAGCTTCAAGCTCAATGCTTTTTTATATAAACTAGTTACCCGAGGAAAACCATTGCTATAGGTCATTTAGCACATGTTACGTAAATCAATTTTATAAAGTCTTTACTATTTAGATGTATCTAATTTCCCTTTCAATCAATAATAACTAAAAAATGAATATACTCTAATTTTCCATGCCAAAAACACTTTTTGGAAAATTTCCATGCCAAACAAATAAATATATATAACAATGTCGGTTCTTCCAAAAAAAAATTCCATCTAGCTCTCCTTGGATAAAAAAGCAGATCCAAATTTCCCTCTACTTCTTGCTGGTGAAAAATTAATTCTGGCGCAAAAGCTCTAATTTTTGCGCTTACTTTTCCCTCCAATTAACTAGAAAACGCTAAATAAATTGGGTCTCCAACCCATCTACATCCAGCCCAACCCCCATTCGGCGGCTACATCGCCGCACTCCAACGCCCAGCACACCGCCCCTTCAGCGCCCAGCGCGGCCGCCACCTACAACCCTATATATTCCAGTAAGTATATTTTTGTAGTTTTTTCCTCCCATACGAGCACTGTTAGCGCCAAACGGCGCTTGGAGTGTGGAATAGGAGTTCCAGATGTCACATAGGATTTGCCTCATTCTAGTTCGCCCCCTCCTGCTCACAAATTGCAAGTCCGATTGGTATTCGGCTGTTGGGCATGCGGCGGCTCAAGGTCAATGGTCCTATTCATAGTTTCACATGTTTTTTTATTTCGTTAGAAGAACACAAAATTTTAATATAATTTACTAGTTTTTCCCTAAAAGGCTGACATACTTAAAAACCTCGATGAGGCGTTGGTTTCATTTTTTTTCTAGTCAGGCAGCCGATGCGGTTCTTAAATTTAAGCTCTTGTTTGATGTTGGTCTTCCACTCTTGTGAGTAATGATATCAAATACTTAAGTTCATATGATCATTTAAAAGTGTGCATTTCGCATTTATGGTCCCTGAGTCATCCTAAAATCCGCATAAAATATGGTTAATATGATATTCACTACAACCGTACCTAAAAATAGTTTGGTATTTACCAACCAAATTGTATTGTTTTTTCATACCATATTACCAAAGAATGAAAACACTATTTACCAAAACAAAACATATAAAAAAATCATGTTGACATATTGGCCCTGTGTGTCAACGTATTTTGTGAGCTATATATGCAGTTGGTTTTCGTATTTTATAGTCCCCCCTATACTAGAGCTTGTAACACTATGTATCAACCATGATTATCTGTTACTATAGTTGATATTCATAACCATTTCACTAACACATATTTATATGTTACCATGTAAAAATCTATGTAACACATTTGACCAACACATATTTATATGTTACTATTACAACATCACGGTAACACACCTTGAGGCCTTATATAGTATGTGTTACTGCCCGTTTTCGACACAAAATGATGTGTTACAGTAATTTCCCTTGTCACACATTTTTTAGTCTGTTACATGATTGTGTTACTTAAAGTCTGTTTTGTTGTAGTGTATTATTTTTATGTCAATATTAAACTTTTGTCTTGAATCTTATGGATCTGAACATTCATGCCAAAATGAAGAGAATTACTTAAAGAAATATGTTAGGTAGCATTCCACATCAAAAATTATGTTTTTGTCATTTATCTACTCGAGGACGAGCAGGAATTAAGCTTGGGGATGCTGATACGTCTCCAACGTATCTATAATTTTTGATTGTTCCATGCTATTATATTATCAACTTTCGATGTTTATGGGATTTATTATAAAATTTTATATTATCTTTGGGACTAACCTATTAACCTAGAGCCCAGTGCCAGTTTCTGTATTTTCCTTGTTTTAGAGTATCGCAGAAAAGAAAAATCAAACGGAGTCCAATTGACCTGAAACTTCACGGAACTTATTTTTGGACCAGAAGAAACCCAGAAGACTTGGAGTGCACGTAAGGGGATCAACGAGGAAGCCACGAGGCAGGGGGCGCGCCCACCCCCTGGGCGCGCCCTCCACCCTCGTGGGCCCCTCGTGGCTCCCCTGACGTACTTCTTCCGCCTATATATCTCCATATACCCTAAAACGATCAGGGAGCACAATAGATCGGGAGTTCCGCCGCCAGAAGCCTCCGTAGGGGGCAATCCTTCTCCGGTGGCCATCTTCATCATCCCGGTGCTCTCCATGACAAGGAGGGAGTAGTTCTCCCTCGGGGCTGAGGTTTTGTACCAGTAGCTATGTGTTTGATCTCTCTCTCTCTCTCGTATTCTTGATTTGGCACGATCTTGATGTATCGCGAGCTTTGCTATTATATTTGGATCCTATGATGTTTCTTCCCCCCTCTACTCTCTTGTAATAGATTGAGTTTCCCCTTTGAATTTATCTTATCGGATTGAGTCTTTAAAGATTTGAGAGCACTTGATGTATGTCTTGCCATGCGTATCTGTGGTGAAAATGGGATATCACGTGATTCACTTGATGTATGTTTTGGTGATCAACTTGCGAGTTCCGCCCAGGAACCTATGCATAGGTGTTGGCACACGTTTTCGTCGTGATTCTCCGGTAGAAACTTTGGGGCACTCTTTGAGGTTCTATATGTTGGTTGAATAGATGAATCTGAGATTGTGTGATGCATATCATATAATCATACCCATGGATACTTGAGGTGACATTGGAGTGTCTAGGTGACATTAGGGTTTTGGTTGATTTGTGTCTTAAGGTGTTATTCTAGTACGAACTCTAGGGCTGTTTGTGACACTTACATGAATAGCCCAACGGATTGATTGGAAAGAATAACTTTGAGGTGGTTTCGTACCCTATCATAATCTCTTCGTTTGTTCTCCACTATTAGTGACTTTGGAGTGACTCTTTGTTGCATGTCGAGGGATAGTTATATGATCCAATTATGTTATTATTGTTGAGAGGACTTGCACTAGTGAAAGTATGAACCCTAGGCCTTATTTCCTAGCATTGCAATAACGTTTATGCTCACTTTTATCATTAGTTATCTTGCTGTTTTTATATTTTCAGATTACAAATACCTTTATCTACCATCCATATACCACTTGTATCACCATCTCTTCACCGAACTAGTGCACCTATACAATTTACCATTGTATTGGGTGTGTTGGGGGCACAAGAGACTCTTTGTTATTTGGTTGCAGGGTTGCTTGAGAGAGACCATCTTCATCCTACGCCTCCTACGGATTGATAAACCTTAGGTCATCCACTTGAGGGAAATTTGCTACTGTCCTACAAACCTCTGCACTTGGAGGCCCAACAACATCTACAAGAAGAAGGTTGTGTAGTAGACATCACTGACGATTTAAGTCATATAACTCAGCAGCGAGGGGAATCGGCCAGAAAATTCTGGACCCGGTTCCTAACCAAGAAGAACCAAATTGTTGACTGTCCACATGCAGAGGCCTTAGCAGCATTTAAGCATAATTATCCGTGACGAATGGCTTGCCGGTGTCGGTGTCAAAACCGGCGGATCTCGGGTAGGGGGTCCCGAACTGTGCGTCTAGGCCGGATGGTAACAGGAGGCAAGGGACACGAAGTTTTACCCAGGTTCGGGCCCTCTTGATGGAGGTAAAACCCTACGTCCTGCTTGATTAATATTGATGATATGGGTAGTACAAGAGTAGATCTACCACGAGATCGAAGAGGCTAAACCCTAGAAGCTAGCCTATGGTATGATTGTTGTTCTATATGTTGTCCTACGGACTAAAACCCTCCGGTTTATATAGACACCGGAGAGGGTTAGGGTTACACAAAGTCGGTTACAATGGTAGGAGATCTACATATCCGTATCGCCAAGCTTGCCTTCCACGCCAAGGAAAGTCCCTTCCGGACACGGGACGAAGTCTTCAATCTTGTATCTTCATAGTCCAGGAGTCCGGCTGAAGGTATAGTCCGGCCATCCGGACACCCCCTAATCCAGGACTCCCTCAGTAGCCCCTAAACCAGGCTTCAATGACGACGAGCCCGGCGCGCAGATTGTCTTCGACATTGCAAGGCGGGTTCCTCCTCCAAGTACTTCATAGAAGATTTTGAACACAAAGATAGTGTCCGGCTCTGCAAAATAAGTTTCCACATATTGCCATAGAGAGAATAATATTTACACAAATCTAATCTGCTGACATATTCCGTAGTGTGACATCGCACCACGGCCAAGCCTTTATTCGAATTGTTTTATTGTCCCACCTCACCGTGTCATGCGAGGCGGTTTCCTTGGCACGTCTTGTTAAAGCAGAGATCGTGTCCCCTTATTCCGGGAATCTCATCAATACGGGCGTGGGTAACCCAACCGCTTCTAGGACTCCTGGACTATAGGCAAGTCCAAACGGCCACGGAGAGGACACTTGATATTCACCCTCTTTATAAAGGGACAAGGCTTTTACTTTTTTCCCTCCCGTGCTCAATCGAATCCTTCCCCCACCTCAAGCTCGAACACCCAAAGTTCAGGTCAGGTGCTCCGAACCTTCAATCATGTCTGGATCTAGCCTTCAAGGTCGATGGGTGCCTTCCTCCGTCACGGAAGAAGACATCAAAAAGTTGAGGGAGGCCAGATATCTGACCGCTGAGGTTTTGCATCGGCTTCCTGCCCGAGGGCAGGCCATCCCCTCCCTCGAACCCAACGAGAACGTCGTGTTCGTCTCCCACTTCCTCCGAGGTCTAGGCCTTGCTCTGGATCCTTTCGTCAGGGGTTTGATGTTTTATTACGGGCTAGATTTCCATGATCTAGCTCCGGACTTCTTTCTTCATATCACGACATTTATTGTCGTGTGTGAGGCCTTCCTCCGGGTTACCCCTCACTTTGGCCTGTGGCTCAAGACCTTTGAAGTAAAGCCAAAGATGATCAAGGGGCAACATGCAGCGTGTGGAGGTGCCTCAATACGCAAGATGATGGGCGCTCCATGGCCCAAAGGTTCCATTCTAGAGGTGTCTGAATTGTGGCAACAGGAGTGGTTCTACATCACGACTCCTAGAAGTGCCAAATGGGCGACCGCCCCTGTTTTCCACTCGGGCCCTCCACCACAGCTGATGTCATGGATCAGCAGAGGTCTGAGCTGGGGTCCAGCCAAGGACGTGCCTATACTGCAAAGCCGCATTCGAGATCTCTTCAATGGAGATTTTAGTTTGGTTGCGGTAATACAAGTTATGCTGGTTCGTCAAGTCCAGCCTTGCAAACGTCGCCCCCTTCGCTTGTGGGAGTTCAATCCCGAGGGACCGCGCGTCATTCTAAATTTCCTCGGCCTGACGCATGAGGAGATGTACAAGTCATTCTTCGGACCTCAGGTAGAGTGTCCGGAAATCACCGAGGACGTGGGCCTGAGTAGTAACCGCGCCGCCGAACAGGTAAGGAATCTTCCGGCCGAACATACTATCTCTCATTTGTTACGAAGTTATTTCTGAGAGTTTGCTTTTTGACCAGGACTGGCTAACAAAGGCGAAGTTGATTCGGTGTTCGGCCCCCTCCCTGAGGGTTTGGACAATCCGGTATTGGAAAAGATGCTCCAGGTCGCACCTTGCCCGGAGCCCTTGAAGGAAGATACTGGGGAGGATAATATGGGCGGACGCGGGCCCCCAACGCTGCCCATTCTAACTGAGGGAGTGAGCGTCCCCATGAAGGAAGATGACCGGAGGAGGAAAAGGACTTCGCCCGGGGATTCGGAAGCCGAAGCTTCCAAACGGGAGAAGAAGTCTCCCACAGAGGGTCCTACCTTGGGGGGTGCCTTTGCTGCACAAAGTCCGCGGGGGATCAATTCTCCAGCGAGTCGTAAGTGACCCGAAATACTTTAATAGTACAGGTATGCCATCTTTTTCTTCTGAGAAAATAACCACTGCATATATCTTTGCAGTTCGGGCCTTAGCCCCTCTCAAATGAGCTCGTCTTCGGGGGATCTTCTTCCAGAGATGATGGAGAGCGAAATGCCTCCTCCGGACTCCTCCGCTCCAGAAGCGGGCGACCCCGAAGTGTCATCACGGAGGGCCTCTCCGAGTCCGGTGAGGCCAGAAGATAATCCCATTGACCCCCGAAGCTCCCAGTGTCCGGCTCCCGAAGAGAGCGGACAAAAGAGTCCGGCACCGACTGGTGTGCGATCGAATGTTCTGAGGGAGTTGGTGGGGCGAGCGGCCATCTCAAATGAACACCGTGTGCTGATGAATACGGTGATGGAGAGAATCTTGTCCGCCGAAAGCGGATTGCATGAAGCTTTTATGAGTCTACTGACAGGCTTTGAGGTACGTAAAATAACGTATGATAGTCCTGCACATGCTAAGTGTGCCCTGTGTAGATAGTAGCCCCTGAGACTGGTTGTCGTCGGAAACGACGACAAACAGAGGATCATATTCCCAGGTAATAACCATACTGCCTCTATGTGCAGGTGATGGAAGCTCCGGTGGCTATCCGGACTAGCGAGTTTTCCCATTTAAAATGGCAGTTGGATGCGGCAGACGCCTACATCGAGCTTGTTAACAAAAGGCTTGACGAGGCACAGGGTAAGTGTCATTATCTGGTAAACGCCACATAGTAAGAGCAGCATGATGCCAGTATCTTTAATACGTTGTGACTGCAGATGGAGCTGCCACTGTTGAAGCCTTGCGGGCGGAACTTGCCCGAGCCAAGGAACAAGCGAGGTTTGGTAATGCGGCTGCTTTGAAGGCGGCCGAAGAGTTGAAAGCCGAGAAGGCCGCGCATGGCGAGAGCCGGGATAAGATGTCCAAGATGGCCATAGAATTAAAAGCCGCCGCCGACCGTTGCCGGGTTCTTGAAAAGGAAAACCTAGCGAAGGCATCGGACCTTGAGAAGGCTGTTGTGATGAGGAAAGACATCCGCTCTGCTATGAGGGCGAAGAAGGAGGAGCTGCGGGAAGCCGGGGATATTGTAGCTGGGAAATCCTTTATGTTGTGGAGGAAGTTCGGAGATCCACGGTATGCCACTCTGGATCGGCTGTGGAGTTCGGAGAATGTGTATATGGATTTAGCGGCGAGCGCTGCCGATGCGGCCAAGTACTTCCAGGGTCAGACGGACCGTGAAGTAGACCAGCTGTTTTGGAGATAATTCCATTCTCCCGAGCATCCGCTTTCATTGACTGACCAATTAGCTGAATGGGCCGAACTGAATAGGTTGTCCGGACTCGCCATGAGGTCTGTTGTGGATCAGCTATGGCCGGAAAGGCCAAAGCCGAACAACTATTTCAGCTTGGTGCAGTAGTTCCTTGACGTGGTGCCGCACATTAATGCGATGAAGAGGTCGGCGTGCATAGAGGGATCACGGATGGCCTTTGCTCGTGTTAAAGCATACTGGGCGGAGATGGATGCTACCACTGTTGCAGCGCGGGATTCGGCCATAGGCCGAAGGGCTGCTGAGCACTACTTTGAAGAAGTCCTTGAGGGTGATCGTTTGATAGAGACCCAATGCTCAAAAAATATTATGTTTGAGTGATATGTAATCTCATTGTAAGCGAAATGCTTTTATAAATTTTTATAAGGCTATTTTTATACTTTTGTGTGAAAGTAATATGATGCCTCCCGGGAGGCCGTTTATGTATACATGTGTATAACCTGAAAGATTGCAGCCGTCGGCTTCGACCCCCACGCATATAATGCGGAGGTGCTCGCAAAAAACACGCGTTCACACTTAACCCAACGTCTTGGTCCTATTAAGGAGGTGATAGCGGAGCGAGCAAGGCAACCGGACTATAATGCTTTAACACTTTCACTTAGCCATAGGAGTTTGACAGTGGGGCTACTAGATAGCCCCTGGTGGCTCCGCACTCTCCCAATCCCGGGGTGCATACATGCCTGGCCGGAAAACGGCCCTTTGTTAAGGCGGAGGAATTCTAACATTCCAAAAGGTCATCGAGTGGTTGACCAGTCTCATGCTATATCATGACAGTCAGTTTTCGGCTTTCTCTACTGAGGTGCTCGTCCAAATGAACCAGGGCACAATCGCAGTAGTTCTCCTGGTGCTACCTTAGCCGGTAAAGCGGAACATAAGGCACCAAAACATAGGAGCCGGGCAAACCCAACATTTGACCAAAGACAATGATTCAGAGCTGATGCATATAGGGCCAAACTCGCGATGCCGAACACTCCCTAAGGTATTCGGTCTTTGTGGTATAAACCGGGCCTAAATAATGGCCTTTGTAAGAAGCCCCCTGTGTCCAGGTACGTGCATTGTTCTGGCGTGGCCACATGCCAAGACGTCAGCATCCTTCTCAACGGTGGATATGTATCAACAAGAGACAGTAAAAAAGGTTTACGCAGGGTCTTAATCTAAAAAGAATCCTTGGGGCGGGTCCCTGCTGCACGTCTGCGCCTGTGCCGTATCCTGGACGGGTGTAGCACGATGATCGTCTGTAAAAGAGAGGAATTTAGGTGAAAAAGTTGTCGTGCAAAAAGGATAGTTTTTAAAGAAACCATGTATAATTCAAGATGAGAAAAAATTGCCACTTGTCTGCGCGCGTTGAGCCCCTTGTATTGAAAAATAGGGGTGTTACCATTTATTCGGTATAACTAGCGGCGCCGGACTTGATTAGTTGTGTCTGAGGTCTTGATGACCTATTGGATGCTTTCGCTGGTCCGGGCGCCTTTAGTGTGCGGCTGCCAAGGCAGCCGCACTCTCTTCGGCGCGCAGAGATCACTTGATATTTCCGTTCACTGAAATGATGCCACGTGGACCGGGCATCTTGAGTGTGAGGGAGGCGTAGTGTGGTATTGCATTAAAGCGAGTGAAAGCTTTGCGTCTGAGCAGTGCTTGATAGCCACTTTGGAATGGAGCGATGTGGAAGGTTAAATGCTCGCGACGGAAGTTATCGGGGGAGCCGAATATAACTTGTAGTAGGAGGGAGCCCGTACAACGAGTCCTTGGGCCTGGCGTTACTCCTTTAAAGGTAGTATTGCTATGGCGAATTTTTGTTGGGTCTAACCCCATCCCGCGAATTGTATCCTGATATATTAGGTTTAGATTGCTGCCACCGTCCATCAAGACTCGTGTGAAGTGATATCCGCCAATTACTGGGTTTAATACCAGGGCAGCCCATCCTGCGCGTCGGATACTTACTGAGTAATCGCGATGGTCGAAAGTGATCGGTTGAGACGACCAGTGGCAGGACTTCGCGGTGACAGGCACTTGGGTATATTTTCCTGGGAGTGCCGCGTTGTTTTTTCCCTTGATCACGTGTAACACGTTTACTGTTTTGACTTCTGGTGGAAATTTCTTTTGTTCCCAAGTGTCTTGCTTGGCAGGCTCGTCCTCGTCTTCACTTGGTGTATCCTCCCCCTTGTGTACGGCGTTGAGCTTGCCGGACTGCTTGAAGACCCAACATTCTCTGTGGGTATGATTAGCAGGTTTACCAGGGGTACTATGGATCTGACATACTTGGTCCAGAATTTTGTTGAGGCTGGACAGTTCATCCCTGGTGCCTTTAGAGGGTGGCTTTTGACCTGGCCGAGAGCTTTTGAATCCGGCATTTACTGTCATGCCCTTCGTGCTGTCCTCTTTATTCCGGTGTTTGTTGCTGTTGCGCCGTGATTTCCCGTTGCCATCTCTAACTTCAGATGTACTGGGGTCGCTGGTGCTGCATCTGGCTAGCCAGCTGTCCTCACCCGTGCAAAAGCGGGTCATGAGGCTTGTTAATGCGGCCATCGTTCTCGGCTTATTTTGGCCGAGGTGTCTGGTGAGCCATTCATCACGGACGCTATGCTTAAAAGCTGCCAAGGCTTCGACGTCCGGACAGTCGACAATCTGGTTCTTTTTAGTAAGACACCTGTTCCATAGCTTTCGGTCTGACTCTCCGGGCTATTGAGTTATATGACTCAAATCGTCCGCATCCGGAGGTCGGACATAAGTCCCTTGAAAATTTGCCCAAAAGGCGTCTTTGAGCTCTTCCCAACTTCCAATGGAGCTTTCGGGGAGGCCTTTAAGCCAGTGACGAGCTAGCCCTTTGAGCTTGAGGGGTAAGTACTTGATGGCGTGGAGATCATCTCCTCGAGCCATATGGATATGAAGGATGTAGTCCTCAATCCAGACCCCAGGGTCTGTTTTTCCGTCGTATGTCTCTATGTTTACGGGTTTGAATCCCTCTGGAAATTAATGGTCCAGCACCTCATCGGTGAAACATAGGGGGTGTGCGGCACCCCTGTAGCTGGGTGTACCGCGTTGTTCGGATGTTTGTTGTGTTGCATTGTATGCTGGGGCGCGCTTGCGTGGTCCATAGATGGATCTTGTTGCACCGTCCTTTGGGTGCGAGCCCTCGCAAGGGTCGCGTGTTGTATTGTGAGTGGCGTTGTATGCCGCTCTGTGTTGGTAGAGGGGTCGTCTATCCGGCCAGGTGGCTGCTTTGATATTTGGTTGTGGGGGGTCTGAGGCCTCCTCATCGAATTCAGGTAGCGGCTTCCGCTTTGGGTAGCTCTTGGAGGGGCGATTGTCGCCGTACCTCGCTGCTGTGTTGAGTATTTTACTCCATCTGTTGGAGTGTGTCTTGCGCAGTCTTGAGCCTTTGCTTCTACTTTTTAAGACTCCTCGCGGTGGCAACAAGCCTTTTATGGGCATTCTTCTGCTCTGGGTGCCTGTCCGGCGTTATGTCATCCGGACCATTATCCTTGATAGAATTTGTTTGTTCGGTTTGATTATCCAGATTGCCGTTGTCCGGCAGTGGTTGCCCTGCTCCAGTGCTGGGTCTGTGTGATCGTTATTTCTATCGAGGCGGGATTTGGGGCGGCGCTTGCGTCGCCGCTTTGACTGCTTCTCGAGGGAACAAGCCTTCGGTGCGTCCTTCCGCTCCTCGTCGTCATCTTTTGGTGCATCCACCATGTATACGTCATATGACGAGGTGGCTTTCCAGGGCCCAGTAGGCGCTGGTTCTTCATAGTCTCCTTCATCGGCGTCCAAACCGTCGATGTCTTCAGAGTCGAAGTCAAGCATGTCGGTTAAATCGTCGACAGTGGCTACAAAGTGGGTGGTGGGTGGTCTTTGAATTTCTTCATCGTCCGTATCCCAACCTTGCTGACCGTAGTCCGGCCAGGGCTCTCCTGATAAAGAGAGAGACTTTAGTGTCTTCAGAATATCGCCGAAAGGCGAGTGTTGAAAGATGTCCGCGGCAGTAAACTCCATGATCGGCGCCCAATCGGATTCGATCGGCAGGGGCACGGAGGGTTCGGAATCCAGAGAGGAGTCCGGCTCCTTGGAGTCACGAGTCTCGCGGAGTGCGGGGCTGGTGTTCGGCTCGATCGCCGTTGGGATCGGAGCCACCAAGGCGGCGTCCAACCACCCATCCTCGATCGGCGCAGTTGGCTCCGAATTAAGGGTCGAAGCCGATGCGGGTGTGGCCTCCAGGGCACTGTTCGGCGGCAGAGCTAGATCATGCTCGTCGTGACAGTGAGGCGCGCTAGGCAGTGGCTCGAATCTGTCGAAGACCAAGTCCCCGCGGATGTCAGGAGAGCCCTCAAGCCTGACGGCGACGACACAGAGGAACTCTCAATGAAAGCACCAATGTCGGTGTCAAAACCGGCGGATCTCGGGTAGGGGGTCCCGAACTGTTCGTCTAGGCCGGATGGTAACAGGAGGCAAGGGACACGAAGTTTTACCCAGGTTCGGGCCCTCTTGATGGAGATAAAACCCTACGTCCTGCTTGATTAATATTGATGATATGGGTAGTACAAGAGTAGATCTACCACGAGATCGGAGAGGCTAAACCCTAGAAGCTAGGCTATGGTATGATTGTTGTTCTGTATGTTGTCCTACGAACTAAAACCCTCCGGTTTATATAGAAAATGGAGAGGGTTAGGGTTACACAAAGTCGGTTACAATGGTAGGAGATCTACATATCCGTATCGCCAAGCTTGCCTTCCACGCCAAGGAAAGTCCCTTCCGGACACGGGACGAAGTCTTCAACTTTGTATCTTCATAGTCCAGGAGTCCGGCTGAAGGTATAGTCCGGCCATCCGGACACCCCCTAATCCAAGACTCCCTCACCCGGCACCTCGGCCAAGAGAAGCCAAAATCCATGGCAGCCCTCACGACACTTATGACCCGCTTTTGTGCGGGCGAAGATAGCTAGTTGGCTCGTAGTACCATTATAGCAAGCAAACCTGGCATATCAGAAGCCAGGGATAGCAACGGCAAACCACGACGCAACAAACACAAGCGCCACAAATATGGTGAAAACGCCAAAAATACGGCAGTTAATGCCGGGTTCAGGGGCTCAAAGTCCGGTCAACGGAAAGGGCCACCCAAAAATAAAAATCCGGGTGCATCTAGTCTGGACCGCATACTCGATCGCCAATGCCAAATTCATGGCACCCCAGAAACGCCAGCCACCCATACCAATAGAGAATGTTGGGTCTTCAAACAAGCAGGCAAGGTAGGCGCCAAAGACGAAGAGGGGTCTCAAAGTGACGGTAGCGACGAAGATCCCAGACCACCGAATACAGGAGGGCAAAAGAAATTTTCCCCCATATTCAATCGGTGAATGTGGTAAATACCACCCAAATTGCCAACTCGGACCAGATATGCACTGTTAGGGATGGCGACTCAACAGAACTAGCCATCCCACAATATAAATTAGGGCCGGTCACCTTCAACCGCACGGATCGTCCGGTTAACGCCAATCAGGGTAATCCAGCTGCACTAATCCTTGACCCAATAGTAGACGGGTTCCACCTCACTCGAGTCCTTATGGACGGAGGCAACAGTTTAAATCTGCTTTACCAGGACACAGTGCGCAAGATGGACATTGATCGTTCGGCGACCAAACCCACTAAAGCCACTTTTAGAGGCGTCATACCAGTGATAATCAAGCACTGCTTAGGCAAACCGTGTTCGCTCGATTCAAGTCATGCCACATTGTGCCTACCGTAAGCTCAAGATGCCCGGTCCACGCGGCGTCATCACGGTTCATGGCAAGGCCGAACCTCCCTTCGGCACAAACAAATACACCACTTCCTTAGCAGCAGAAACAACAAGCAGCACCTTGCAGCCGAACATCGAGTCGACTTCCAGGCTCCTGGACACCGTCAAGGGGCTCCGAACTATTTCGCGGAAGGATACCCCGGCTCGTCCAGAGCTCAACTAAACACTCCGGCGAAGGCCATGATAGGCCGAACTCAGCGGTTCAACTGCCCTCCGGCACATAAACATTTCTTATATTTCCTTCGCAGGTTCACCTTTGCACCGACCAGGACGGACTACACGAAGGAGGCTTGAATGCGTTAGGGAATCCTTAGACATTCCCCACAGTGAACGTCCGGCTATAATACGGATCCGCACTCAACCTCTTCCCCCTGGTCATAGCAGGTTCTGCTATCACAACTCCTTTTTTATCACATTACTTGTACCCATACACATAGACGTATTATTCCAATACAACATGTGGATTTATATGACATTTACCTGCTGATTATTTCTTATTGGAATCATTTCGTCAAGTGGCATCCATACACAGCGATATGCCTTAAATATGCCAGGGGCTTCGTTTTTCCCATAACACGGCAATAAAAGTCCGAACACCTTCATGGAAGTTCGGCACCCCGAACCTATAGCCTTATATGCATCAGCTCCGAATCATGTCTTGGGTCAATAGTTGAGTTTGCCCGGCTCCCATGTTTTGGTACCTTACGTTTCGCTATATCGGCTAAGGTAGCACTGGGAGAACTACTGTGATTGTGTCCTGGTTCTTCCGGATGAGCACCTCAGTAGAGAAAGCTGAAAACTGTCTGTCATGATACGCGAGAGCTGGTCAGCTATTCGAGCGGTCACAAAATATTTAAGGATTTCTCCCGCATAATGCCATAACCAATGCAGCATGCGATGGATCAGCTTTTTCTCCGATCAGGTGCTTATAGAGCCCCTAGTACGGTCTTCCAAACACAAGGGGCTGTGCCGACCATACTAAAGCTCCTATGGCGAAGTGAGAGTGATAAAGCCCTATAGTCCGATTGCCTGGTTCGTTGTGCTGAGCACCTCCTTCGGAGGACCCAAAACTGGGATAAAGAGTGCTCAGGTTTATCCCGAACACCCCCGTACTTCTTACGTGGGGGCAGAAGCCGACGACTGGCCAACTCTCAATTTTAACATAAAAACGGCCGCATAGGAGGGTAAACTTTTATATAACAGGCGACATATAAATGACCTTGTTCAAACATTACAAAGGACAACATGATTGGAATTCATGGAAATATAATGTCCTTGGTGCATAGCTCCGCTGCAAGGTAGGATCCTTTCAGGACACTCTTATAATATAATTCGGGCTTGTGGTGCTCCTACCCCTCTAGCGGTCCCTCGGTCACTAGCTTTTCGGCATCCATCTTCCCCTAGTGCACCTTTGCGAGGGCGAAGGCCATTCGCGCTCCTTCTATATAGACCGACCGCTTGATGATGTCAAGTCGAGGGCAAGAGCTTACAAGCCGCCTCACGAGCCTGAAGTAGCTGCTTGGAATTGGCTCGGCAGGCCATAGCCGGATAACCATATATTTCATGGCTAGTTCCTCCGCCTTATGCAGTTCGATCAGCTGTTTCAGTTGATCGGCAAAAGGCACTGGATAATTCAGCGCCAAATACTGTGACCAAAAGAGCTTATCGGCGGTGTTCCTTCCCTCGGCTCGGTAGAATTGAGCGGCCTCTGATATGCTGTGAGGTAGCTCGGCAAATACACCTGAGAAGTTCGGATTCACAATCAGAAACATACTTTTCCCTTCAAATACTTGCTTTACATGGGAAAAGCCTTACCTGCCGCGATCTTCCTCGCCTCTTGGATCCCCTGTAGGGCGCTTTGGGTTTCCCCCTGGGCATCGCTCGTGGCTTGACGCGCCTTGGTGAGCTGGGACTCTTTCTCCGTTAAACTCCGCTCCAAGGTCTCGAATTTACTTACGGCCTATTGCAGCTCCTGCGCAGCTTTAATAACTCTGGCCTCGTGTTTCTCACAAAGAGTCCGCTCTGTGGCCGCCTTTTCCTCGGCCTCGGCAATGACCCTTTTGAGGGCCTCGACTTCGGTCATAACCCCTAGCACAAATTATGCGACTTATTTCATACTGAACATTTATTTCACAATAAATGCGTGCAATGCTTGTGCATACCTTGTTTATCCCTCAACTGCATTTTCAATTGACCAATTTCTTCTATGGCCAGCTCCAGACTTTGATTCAGTCCGGAGATCTCCGCAGTACGAGAGGCAGCAGCTGCTATAGGTATCTGCTTGAAATAGAAGAGAAATCAATATCATTCAATGAGTCTTCCTGTGATCATCAATGCGATCCCCTGTCCGGTTCTTTCTTTCACAGAACAGTGTATCAGGGGCTACTATCTATACTATGACACTCTTCGGCAACTTATAAAACATACCTCAAAGCCTCTTATAAGGTTGATACAGGCTTCGTTCAGTCCACTCTCAGTTGACTAAATCTTCTCAATCACCGCACCCATAAGGGCAAGGTGTTCGTCAACGATGGAGGCGTCTCGTAACGCCACCAACAAAGCATCCGACACCTCTGGATGGACAGAGGTCGCCAGCGGAACAGGCACGCCCCCTCCAGCCGAAGGAGGCTGCCTTCTTGATTCTGGAGCCGTATAGGCCTCTGGAATCGCATCCGGTGTGGAGCCGAACTCAGGATCGCCCCTGCCGTCAGACCCCATGGGAATCTTTTCCATGTGTCCGACCCCTGCGGTTTGACCTCCAGGCGCTGCCTTCACGGTTTCTTCCTTTCCTCCTTGGCCGGGTCCTTCTAGGATGAAGCCTCGGTGTTATGCACCTATTTGGAGGAAGGGGCCTTTGTGGGCGTCCCGCTCTCCATAGCATTTGAGCTCAGCAAGTCCTCTGATGAGGATTGTTTGGTACGGGACCTCACCGGACTACCAAAAAATATGGCTTAAGGTTAAAATACTAAGCCACGATGAGTCTAGACGCTTAAACGTACTCGGATTTTACATACTTACGAGTTCACCAGGGGCTGGGCCCTAGGATCCCATGCCGGGCCGCTATCGGCGGCGGCGGTGGATTCCTTCGGAAGAGAAGCCCTTCCCCTTTTGGGCAGTTCGGCCTCCAAGGGTGCGGAGGCCGTCCTCTTCCTTCTTCCCCCCCGCAGGGGATTCATCTTCCTCCTCCTTTTCATCCTCTTCGGAGGCAGAATGGGCATCAGAGCTTCGGGTATGGTGTCCAAAGTGCCGCGACGAGGAAGGCCGCCCCGGGTCCTTTTGGCCTCCTTCTCGGCCGTCTTCTTCGGCACCTTGTAAGGCGCCAGGACCAGCATCTTCATCAGAAGTGGGATGGCCGGGTCTTTAGGCAGCGGGGCCGGACAATGGATCCGCTCCGCCTTGTTCGTCCAGCTCTGGGAGAGTTGAATAAACATGCATTAAGCGCTTCCTTTGGGTCATGCGGATAGAAAAGTTTGATAAACTCAGCGAAGTTGCAGGGCGGGATAGTTGGTACCCGCGGTCTTCAGCGGAGTCTGGCCATGATTTGCTGGACTTGAAAAGCACCTTCCAAATGTCCTTGTGCGAGGAGCCAAAGAACCCTCGCAAGGTTTGGTGCCTGGACGGATCGAATTCCCATAGATTGCAAGTCCGGTGTTAACAAGGCAGTATCCGGCGGACTAACATCACCTGGACTACGTTGACAAGTTCAATGTTCTTATCTCCCATATCTTTAACGCGCGTCTGGAGCACCGACAGTTCGTCGGATGAGGACCAGTCCAGGCCTTTCTTGACCCAGGATGTAAGCCGTAGAGGGGCGCTGGATCGGAACTTGGGCGATGCAGCCCATTCCTTGCCGCACGGCTCAGTGATGTAAAACCACTGCTGTTGCCACTCCTTGACAGAATCATTAAAGGTTCCCGTTGGCCATATGACATTGGGTATCTTGCTCACCATAGCGCCCCCGCACTCGGTGTGCTCGCCGCCCACCACCTTGGGCTTCACATTAAAAACCTTCAGCCATAAACCGAAGTGCGACGAAATGCGGAGGAAAGCCTCGCACATGACAATGAATGTCGATATGTTGAGGAAGGAATTAGGGGACAGATCGTGAAGATCGATCCCATAATAGTACATGATGCCACGAACGAATGGGTGGAGGGGGAACCCTAGCCCACGGAAAAAGTGAGGGAGGAATACGACCCTCTCGCGGGGTTCCGGAGTTGGGACGATCTGTCCCACCGTCGGGAGATGGTGGCTGATTTTCTTGGCCAGATACCCGCCCCCCCGAAGCTTTTTGATATCCTTCTCTCGGACGGTAGAGGCCATCCATTTGCCTCCTGCTCTGGATCCGAACATCTTTGGAAGGCCTTTTGTTGGCAGAGAAGGTGAACGCTTGGGTGCTGGAGCCTGAGCAGAAGGGAATGAATCGGGAAGAAGGCATGGGTGAAAAGAGTGAATCCTTGTCCCTTTATAAGGGCAAAAGAGGCGGTGCGCCTCCCCACTCACCTGGTAAAATCTCTTATTCTCCAAGCGTCGTAATTGATGGCGCGGTTGGGTTACCCACATCCGTATTGATGAGAATCCCGTAATAAGAGGGACACAATCTCTGCTTTGACAAGACGTGTCAAGAAAATCGCCTCACGATATGTGAAGTGTTGGTTGAGAAAAACGGTTCGAATAATGACCGGGCCATGACATGATGTCATGTTGCTAAACGTGTCAGCAGATTAGATTTGTGGAAATATTATTCTCTCTACGATGGTATGTGGAACTTATTTTGCAGAGCTGGACACTATCCTCGTGTTCAAGATCTTCTATGGTGTATTCGGAGGAGGAACCCGACTTGCAATGCCGAAGACAAATCTGCACGCCGGACTCATCATCATTGAAGCCTGGTTCAGGGGCTACTGAGGGAGTCCTGGATTAAGGGGTCTCCGGACAGCCGGACTATATCCTTTGGTCGGACTGTTGGACTATGAAGATACAAGATTGAAGACTTTGTCCCGTGTCCGGATGGGACTTTTCTTAGCGTGGAAGGCAACCTTGGCAATACGGATATGTAGATCTCCTCCCTTGTAACCGACTCTGTGTAACCCTAGCCCCCTCCGGTGTCTATATAAACCGGAGGGTTTAGTCTGTAGGACAACATACAATCATACCATAGGCTGGCTTCTAGGGTTTAGCCTCTACGATCTCGTGGTAGATCAACTCTTGTAATACTCATATCATCAAGATCAATCAAGCAGGACGTAGGGTATTACCTCCATCAAGAGGGCCCGAACCTGGGTAAACATCGTGTCCCCTGCCTCCTGTTACCATCCGCCTTAGACGCACAGTTCGGGACCCCCTACTCGAGATCCGCCGGTGTTGACACCGACACACACCGATGGAGTCCATCCGGTTGATACGTCTCCAACATATCTATAATTTATGAAGTATTCATGCCATATTTACAACAATTTTATATGGTTTTGGTATGATTTGAATGGAACTAACCCGGGCAGACGTTGTTTTCAGCAGAACTACCGTGCTTTCTTTTTTTGTGCACAAATAAAATTTCTCAGGGTTGAAAATTTACGTTGATTTTTTATGGACAAAAAGAGATACCCAAAGCTTCAAGGAAGGATCAAAAGAGTCACTAGGACACGACAAGCTCAAGGACCGTGGGCACCCCCGATAGGGCGCGCCTACCGAGCTTGTCGCTCCCTCGTACCCCCCTCGGCCCCCTGACGTGAATCCAACGCCAAAAATTCCTATAAATACCAAAAACCCCAGAAAGAAACCAAAAACTTCCGCTCCGCCGCTGTAAGCCTCTGTTCTGAAGCGATCTCATCTGGAGCCCTGTTTCGGCACCCTGCCCAAGTGGGAAATCATCACTGAGGGCCATCTTCATTGTCCTGGTGGTCTTCATGACGAGGAGGGAGTAGTTCACCCTCGGGGCTAAGGGTAGGTACCATAGTTATGTGTTCTCTCTCTCTCTCTCGTGTACCATAGCTATATATATATACATAAACACTATTTTGATCACGGGATCAGAATAATATTCTGATCACAACCTGACCTGCCCCGCTAGTAGTACCTTGAACTTCCCTGTGAACTCGGTTGAACTTCCGCTAACATTGCCCAAACGGGGCTTGCCATATACCGTTGGAAAGCTATGGACTTAAATTTTTGGCAAAATATAAGCGGTTTAAGAGCAGTTTTGAAAACCGTTTTTTCTTCGCACAAAAAACGTGAATCGTATTTTCGATCGCATTTCTAAACCTTTTATCGGAATGAGGCATATAATATGGCATTGGAAAGCTGCTGCAAAACAGCTCCTTCCACATGTTGAAAGTTTTCTCTAATTCCCTATGGTTAAAGAGTAATTTGAAAAAACGTAAAATTTCGTAAACCGAACAGCTGAGTTAGTTTTTTTGATGTCATTTCTAAACGGCTAATCCAATGGAGGCATATGATATGGAGTTGGAAAGCTTATGAAAATGCGCTACTTTTTCATCTTGAAAGTTTTTTTCTAATTTTGAATGGTTTAAGAGTAATCTAGAAAATGGTCCAAGTCCTATCGAGTTCGTATTTTCGAGCTAATTTTTAACCGTGCATCCGAATGCAGCAAATGATATGGCGTTGGAAAGCTTGAACAAATGCGAAACGTTTTGCTATGTATTGTTTGTCCCAGTTCTTTACGGTTTTAAGTCAGTTTCGAAAATGGCGAAAAACGTATTTTCGCCGTAATTTCTACAAACTTTATCGGAATGGAGCAAATAATATACCGCTGAAAAGCTACGGAAAATGTGAAACTTTTTCATGTTGATGGTTTTCTTTGATTCCTAGCCGTTTTCAAGTAATTTTGAAAACGGCAGGATCATGCGTTCTGCCTATATCGCGAAATAGATTCTTCAAAAATGCACCGCGTGAAGAACCTGAACTTCTCGATGCATGTACCTGAACTTCACTCTATTTTTCACGTGATTTTTTTGCTCGTAGATCTTCATCCACAGCTCGTAGCTCTCCGTCCCACTCACGGGAATTGAGCGGGTGATATACCGATGGAAAGCTGTCGTAAACACGCAACTTTCCCGTGTTGATCATTTTTTCATACTCGCGACGATTTTGAAAGTTTTCCATCTGAAATTCATTCAGTGTAGTAGGTGAACTTCCTGCTGTTTTCACGTTGAACTTCTATGACATATTTTCGTTTGTAATTTTCTCATCCATTTTGTCAGTGTTACACAAATGATATTCTTTTTGTACCAACCTCTCTCACAATATTTTTTTAACTTTCTCCGACTGAGGACTTGAATTTACACAAATAATATTCTTGCCATTTTAAGGTAAATTAGAAAATGGCGAGATCATGATTTCTGCGTTCATCACGAACGGAAATGCACTGCGTGAAGTAGTAGAACTTCTGGGCATGTCTGTTTGAACTTCACTTTGTTTTTGACGTGATGTTTTTTGCACTACATGAAGTAGTTGAACTTCTGAGGCATGTCTGTTTGAACTTCACTCTGTTTCACTTTATTGTATTTTTTCTTATATGAAACACACAGCATGTAGTACGTGAACTTCCAGTTGTTATCACGTTGAACTTCTCTCTGCTTTGAGAGAGTTTTTTTAAAACACAAAAAACAACATATTTTTTATGTATTTTGGACATCTAAATACACGGTGAACCTCTCTCACAAGAATTTTTTGAACTTTTCCTCGTCGAGCACTTGAACTTCTAGCAACCATTTTTCGTTTATGAGGTTGTTTTTAAAAGTGCAAAAAATGGCGTTGTGTTTTTTATTTTTTGAACGGGTAAATCCTAGGTTTTAATAAACTCCAAACTTCTATGTTATTTCAATTTGAACTTCACCTTTTTATATTTTGATTAAATAATTGTATTCGATTTTTATACAACAAAAATCGAACATGGAAATACAAGATGAACCTCTCTCGTAAGAATTTTTTAACTTCCCCGGACAAAGCACTTGAACTTCTTTCAACAGACCTTTTAAGCTTTTAATTTTCTATACTTTTATTCTCATTTGAAATGCATCCCTTGCAGTAGTTGAACTTCTCGTTGTTTTCACCTTGAAATTCTGTCACGTACTTTTATTCAACCTCTCACAAGAATTTTTGAACTTTCTCGGGCTGAGCACTTGAACTTCTAGCAAAAAAAATTTTTAGCCTTTGCTTTTTTATTCTTTTTTTCCGTACAAAATGCACACTGTGTAGTACGTGAACTTCTGGCAGTTATCAACCTGAACCTCTCTCGGTTACGTGAGAATATCTGAGTTTTTTCAATTTTTTGAACCTTTTTGTGTATTTTTCTAGAAATGTGCAAAATTGGAGTTTTTTTAGTAAATGTCAAACTTCTTCTTTATTTCAAACCGAACTTCTTGGTTTATTCATTAGTAACGGGAAAAATTTGAGTTTTTGCAATAAATATTGAACTGCTCTGTTCTTTTAAATATATCTTCTTGGTTTTTCATGTACATTGTACTATTCTATTTTTTAAAATTGAACTTCTTGGTTTTTTCAATTTGGATTTTCTTGGTGTTATTCATTAGTAATAGTTCAAGTCTTAGTTATGTGAAAAACATCAAACCGCCCAATTATTTAAATTTGAACTCAGATAGGTGCTCAAGTATAATTTTGGATGTGCTCATTCCTTTTAGATTTCCAATTTTCATCTGCCACCGTGGTGACTTTGTTTGGTGCAAGCCATTGGGACATAGGTGCAAAGTGCAAACCATTGCAGTGAAAAAAAAACCTCAAATATAATAGAGCAAGCAAGAAGCACTCAACAACAGCATCAGTCTTTTGTGCATAACAACATCATGATGGTACAGTAGGTACAGGTTACAGTCTCACGGCAGTAAAGATAAAAAAGTTGGTACTACAAATTACACACACTGAAAATACATCAAGGCTGTAGGAGGGTAAAATCCTAGGACTCTTTCAGACTTTACACTTCACAACACGATGGGGCAGCAGCATGCATGATCCACCGTAGCGACACACGACATGGCCGCATGCGCACTACATGCACGCACGGACATCTTTTTTATTTTTTATACTCGATCGACAGGTTCAAAAGCACAAAATGGGACAGATATACGGGAGTAAAATATGAGGATCACACATGAACTGGACAGACAAACTTAGCAGCAAACATTACAAAACACCATCGTGGTGGAAATGGTGGATGGGCAGGTCAAGCGAGGAGCCAGAAGTTCTTGTGCCACCGGGTGCTGATGAGGTAGCTGCCGACGCCCTTGCTCTGCTTCCTCACCGCCAGTATTAGGCACTCGGACTGGTGTGGCGCATGACCTGCCCAAGGGGTTGCCCGCGACCTTCCCAGGGCGCTGCCGCGACCTGCCCTCCCGCGCACCTCGGATGACACTGGATCCTGGGAGGACACATGCGTCAGATCCGCATCGACGACCGAGGAGGTGGATGGGCCCATTGGAAGGAGGGTGCCGCTGTAGCCGGGACAATAGCGAGTGAGGATTTGGGCAGCGGTGCGCGCGAGGTTGACGGCCCGCGGAGGAGGCCGCCGCCATGGTGGATTCAGGGGGAGGTAGGCCACCACCGAGGTGGATCCAGGGGAGGGGGTCGCTGCCGTGATGGATTCAGGGGGGAGAGGCCACCACTACAGTGGATTCATGGGGAGGGAGGCGGTTGCTGCTCGTGGGATCCAGGGCCGCGCCGCCGTTTGGGAGGAAGTGAGGTGGCGAGCCGGTCCGGGGGGGAGGGGAGGGGCCGCGCCACCGTTGGGAGGAGGGGAGGTGGCGCGCCACCGTTGGGAGGAGGGGAGGTGGCAAGCCGGCCCGGGGGGAAGGGGAGGGGCTGCGTCGCCGTTGGGAGTAGGGGAGGT